>NC_085138.1:340328299-340628299 GCF_035046485.1 Aedes albopictus
TGTCGGATCACTTTGCGGTCTTCGGCAAAGTTTTTCGGCTCATCCTAGGCTATTTGAATAATTTCCGAATTGTCAAATTTAAAGAAAATTTTCGGTTATCCCAATTGGCTTCTTTAGCGGTGTTGAGATAATTCCATATTCGGAATCTGCATGCCAAACTGAGCCGAAATCCAAATTTTCATGAATTTTGGTGCCCGGGAACCTATTTAAAAATCAATTTGAAGTTTGTATGGGAGCGATTTGTCGGATCACCCCTCGTCGCATTTTGTACTGGGCGGAGCTGTCAAGCAGTTGCTCAGCTGTCAAAAGGTGATTTCGAAAAATCTCTTTGAAATTGGTTTTAGGCACCAAAATAAAGTTCTAAAAATCTGAAAAAAATCATAGTGGCTCAGAAAAAGATGCTCTTTCGTATGAAATCGAAAAAACAATTCATTTTTCTAAATTTAAAAACCCAATTGGAACTAATCCCGCACAGATCTCTCAAAAGAGTCGCATTAAAGGTGTGTTCCTCACGCATGGAATGTATCACTTTGTTCCAAGTGTTCGCGCAACGGGGTGAAAATCGCGAAGCGTAACGATGATGATGATGACGATGATCATCAACACCACAATCAGAGGCTGCTGCACTAACCCACACGCTAACGCCGCTCAGCACTAAAGTGCATAATTTCCAGACTACACCAAAAATGTGTAACCCTTGCACATTTACAAAATCAGCTCCTGTGTCCGCAAAATCGTTAAATTCGCAAAAATTTTTGTACAGCAATCTAGCTAGGTTTTCTAGTGACCTTGGAAAACAAAAAATATATCGACATTTCGCATCTAGACGAGTGTACGAGCTGTTTTTGAAAATGTGTAACTGCTACACATTTTTGTGTGGTCTGGAAATTATGCACTTATGAGTAGGGCTTACACATTTTAGTGCTAAGTGGTTTTAGCGTGCACCACCACCACATAACGAACGACCGGCAGCCCCAAGGGAAGAACGTGGCTGAGGCGAGGACGTGGGATTGGGAACTACGGCGGCGGACGAAGCAGACTGCACGTAGACGTTTAGGAATTAGTGCATAGTGTGTGGTGGATCCATTCAATGGGCGACAAAGGTCCTCCGGCACACATACACAAACAGAGGTGTGGTGCCGATAGTGCAACACTAAACCGTCGATGTAATTCTGCGAATAATGGCATTTATTTATGGTAGATTGCAATCATTTTTTGTAAGTAAAGAAAAATGTCAAGCATTGACCAATCCAAATTCCTGTGCGGTAGTGGTTTGTGTTCAGATTTCCCGTGTTAATCTATCTGTAAGAACTTTGTAAACATCTTTTGTTCTCACGTATATGGATAGGCTTGCATTAGGTTTCGTGAGACATTTTTTGGACAACTCAATAGAGAAGAAAATTCAATATTCAAAAATACATTTTGCCCATCTAGACGATCCCGTTGTGCTTACCGTAAAATCATTGAACTTTTTCCGTTGTGTGAGTGAGATCCATCTCGCGAAGCACAACCACCACCAAAGCTGCCGACGACAACACGACTCAAACGTCACTTCAAAACACTGTTCGCAATCATCATCAGCAGAGCAGCCAGCGAAAATCATCGAATTCAAATTAGAACTTTTCCCAGCGTGCCATCACTTCGATGATGACTGTCTCCTTCTAGCACACACATCCACTGCACTTCTCTCCTCTTTACTCCCGGAGATTTTCAGATATTCACACAATCACACCAGGAAAGGAACATTCTTCGGGTGCTTGAAAAAAATCTAAGCCATATTCTTCTGCACACAGGATATCCATCCACCCTCGCCCATCAGAACCAGAAATTATTTCGATTTTTCACACTAACCACTCAGCGTAATCCACCGCGCACTACTCGTACCGCGTTGACACCGCTCCGGGGAACCCGTTACCGACGACGTTGGAACCGATCGAGCGAAAGTTTTTCCGACTTGGCACAAAATTTGCGCGACCGACCGAAAATCCAAAAACCGACCGAGCGCCGCGCGATAGTGGAAAAGAATACCGCACCCGAGTGGGAGGGGAGCGCCGATAAACGAGGTGACAAGCTGCTGCGCTGCTGGCAGACACACGCAAAACGTGTGTGTGTCGGGCGTCTCTTTCTGTCTTGTTGCGCCAGTCCTGCCTCGATGATGATCGAATTGGTTTGTCTTCTGAGCGAGAAAATTGTCCATCTTGCTCCCGCATTCACACAACGTGGGCAAGAGTAAAGGAGAGCGAGAGAAATTGTTAGCAGAGATAACGGTACGGGTGGAGCTTTTGAAAGCTCTGTAAAAGGTGGAGGGACAGTTCTGAAAATGGAATTAGAGCGACTTGACCGTCCCGCATCAAACTAAACACAAATTAGCAACTATTTTTAAGGCACGCAGAGAAACACTACAAATCAAATCCACAGACAAACAGACATACTACTCAAATCGCAATCATCGCACGATTTAACGGTCATTTTGAAAATATAGTAGGTTCGGACTGTGCTCGCATGTGTCATGGTGGCGCTGCTGTGCCTACATCACCTCTCAATTTTGGAGAGAAATGAACGCGACGCCGATCAATGTTTGCATAAAATGACTCAATCATGAACCTTCATTCATGTTTTATGAATGGATGACGGCACGGGGGAGTCGTCACCTGATAAATTGTTATTGCGGCGCTCATAATAAATCCACATTGGGCGGCGGCGATATGCCCGCGAGGAGATTCCCGTGATACAGACGCAATGTCAAAATCGAACAGATACTGTCACCTAGAGTCAGTCTAGTTAGAGTCTGGCGGACTGTCACTTTCGATCGGAGCCAATCGAGCATGACGTCACGGTGTAGCATTTATCGGTGAGGACACTATGACGTCATGCTCGATTGGCTCCGGTCGAAAGTGACAGTCCGCCAGACTCTAATTATAGGGACTCTACTGTCACCCACCCAGCAGCATCGCAGAAGCCTTCAGGCCGTTCATATCAAAACAAAAGTTTACACAATGGCAACTCAGGTGGCCAGAAATCGTAATAGGTAATATTTATCGCGACATTGATTCAAATACGCATACGCATCACCTCGTCGGCTTTGTGTTTAATAATCGGGATGTTATTTAGTGATGCTGCAGGGGGATGCGGCTTCATCTTTTCCATTTCCACATTGCGTCTGTATCGCGTGCATCTCCTCGCGGCTATATCGCCGCAGCCTAATGTGGATTTGATATAAGCGTCGCATGCGATTCTATAACATTCCCCAGAAAACCATTCCCCAGAAAACCAATCCCCAGAATCCCATTCCCCAGAATGTACCATTCCCCAGAAAACCATTTCCCAGAAACCCATTCCCCAGAACGTACCATTCCCCAGAATTCCATTCCCCAGAATGTACCATTCCCCAGAAAGAAAATAAAACTATTGTTTTATTTCTGAATGGTTTATCTTCTTCTTCTTTATGGTTCTACGTCCGCACTGGGACTTGGCCTGCCTCTCTTCAACTTAGTGTTCTTTGAGCACTTCCACAGTTATCAATTGAAGGGCTTTCTTTGCCTGCCATTGCATGAATTTGTATATTGTGAGGCAAGTACAATGTGTAACCGTTGGTTCCAAGGTAGCCTTGTGGCTCCACCACAATTATAAATTTTCCCAATTTCCTTTTCTAGATTCCCCCTCAATACGCCCCTGGTAAATATTCCACATTAAACTTCGGGTCTGTGGCACTCATGGTAAGCGTGAGTGTATGAGTGTGTCGCACTCTCATAAGCAGCTGTCATGTTGCGAGTGTCACTGAGGTCGAGTAGTTTGAAGATCGGGGCAAAACATTACCTCGCCCTTTTTATATTGACCTCGCAGCACCAAATCGGAGTTCGCCAGTTGGACTAGCGAAGCGAAGTTTTCAGCGAACTTTCTGTCATTTCTCATCCGACCCGACATGCATCCCTGATGTTTTCGTTTTCAGTCCGACACAGTATCGACAGTCACGACTTTATCCTACCTGGGGGTCTGTCAGTGCGAGCACGCCAAATTTTGCGTGAGTGAGCATGTGGTGTTGGTGGTTAAGGTGAAACTGTACTCTAGCCGCTGTAAATAGGACAAATTATTTCGGTATTTATTTTTTGCTTTTTTTGCGAAAACTCAATCTGTAGGTGTTTATTTACAGAAAACAATAAACGCACGGGTACAATAAGTTTGCAAGTTCGGAATTTTGTGTAAAATTGGTTATTGTTTTCACAACGGAAAAATGTTTCTGAGTACCATGGTGAGTCCGTCTCATCTCACCTTAAGTTCGCTAGTAATGCAGTGAAATTTGAGCGATGCTCATTCTTCGGTTTTCTTCCAAATCCACAATACTCGCCGATAGATGGTGCACACCTCATTAATGAAATAGGGTGTGACACAAAATATTAAAACATAAATGTTGAACATAAAATAAATGTTAAATGTTTGTACCGTCGCCTATAAAAACGGCAAGCTTCGAAGCAAACGTTCTCTTTCTGTGGCAAATGCTGGAACGTAATAGTAGTGCGCGCGTGTGTAGTTTTTTAGTTGTAATTGAGGTTAGTGTTAATTGTTGAAAAACCTCATGTTAGTGGAATAATTATTAATTAGTCTTTTTCTCTTTTTGTTAGTACGTCATGCACAATACGAAAAATAAGTGTAGTGACCGTTAGTTCGTTAAAAACAAGTGTTAGTACGACAAAAATGTTGGGTTAGTGTGTTAAATTGTTAATTTCGTCCTTAAGCTAATTTCCGTTAAAATTGTTATAGTTCCATGCAATACAAACAACAAAAACGACTAATGTACGAAGAACAACACATATAAATTAAAATCCACAAGAAAAGGTAATTAAGGTGTTAAAATTGTAAAAATGAAGATTTGGTGCGATTAGTTGTGTGAACGTCCAATTTCTAAAATCTGGTGGTTAGGTCCAGACATTGGGCCTTTTCTTTTTCTTTGTGGCCTTTTTTCGCCAGAACCACGGAACCGCAAGCCATCCGGTTCAATAGTGCGCGCTCGACGTTCGTTGTGCAATTCCAGCCAACAGAAACCGCCATTGCTACGACTAGTACCTGCAATAGGCCGTCGGCATCTCCAAGCCGCCATCTTGGCAAATAAGACGAGTCGGAGGACACCTATGAGTCCGGCTCCGGTCTGCCGAATTCCGAAACATCCCCAGCCAGAAGATGAGCGGACTGATCACCCGCTCGTGCTTTCCCGACAAGCTAGTCAATCACCATCCAGCAACAGTAGTTCTCAACCAGCAAACAAACACCGAAAACCGCAAGTAAAACCCACCAAACACATGTGACGTCCAAACAAATTGTAAATATTGTAAATAGTTAGAAAATTACCGTGAACCAATATATTAAAGAGTTAATGTTGCCCACCCTATTTGGTTGGCACGCATCTCTATGTCCAGAGCTATCCCCTTAGCAATTGCGAGATCGACGATGACAGCGTGAGCAAACTGTCACGGAAGATGAGTAGGTAAAATGAAAAACAACTAACTTCGATCGATGCAGTAAACGTGTTTGCAATTTCCAAATACTTTTCTCTTATATTACTACCAAAACGACTGTAAATTATCTTGATTATACCTAAACAGTAAGTTAAAACTAGGTTGCGTTATATTGTATAAGAGTGACTAACAGTTTAATTCTAATCGCAGAAAAATAGCAGAAAGTGAATTCGAGCAACTGCTAACCTCTTTCTACCTCTACACACTATAATTAGAATCAGAAGCGGTATGTTATACTAAAACGAATAGAATCTCTCCGAACATTACTAATTAATTATGCTTGCAGCTCTAGCAAGAACATCGCTACATAGGGGACACATATGCACACTGAGGGGAACTAAACGTGAGTATGAAATGTTAGCTAAACTCACACCTATATCTATATTGCACAGAGTTATGAGCACACGAAACAGAAAACCACATAAACCTAAATATAGACAAGCAAAATCGAAACTTATACACAATGTCATGCAAACTTACAGCTATAACACGAATCATATTCGTTTTCATGTATTAAACAAGACTAACTGTTAAAAATGAATTCGCAGGAAAATTATAACTCTCCGTATCCCAAAACCCTACGTGTTGGATTGAGTTCATAATTTCGGAAGAAATCCCCATTTCGAACAAGTGTTGCTGATTGGCAACAATTTATAATTTTCGTTTATACACTAATTGCGATGTCAGGCCGTGGTAATACCGACGATGGTAAGTCGTCGAAGGGTACGAAGACAAAAGGTACTAGCAGAAAGCAAGTGGTAAATGATGATGTGGTTTTGGTGGTCACAGAGGGTACACAGGGATCCAGAAACGAAAGAACTGCATCTGACGACATATGTCAGGTATGTCGGAAGTGTGATGATAAGGCCATGGTACAGTGCGACGACTGCGACAGGTGGTGTCATTTCACGTGTGTAGGTGTCACTGAAGAGGTCAAGGAGCTCAGTTGGGTTTGTTTAAAGTGCCAATCTGCTCAAAAAGCAAAGTCAGCCAGTTCTTCCTCGCGACGCCGAGACCAACAGAAGACATCCGAAAATGCAGTTCTGAATCCACAGTCCGGAG
Organism: Aedes albopictus; assembly: GCF_035046485.1. Lineage (NCBI taxonomy): Eukaryota > Metazoa > Arthropoda > Insecta > Diptera > Culicidae > Aedes > Aedes albopictus. The sequence goes on from NC_085138.1 coordinate 340,334,872, forward strand.
GAGCCAAGACGTCGAATATTCCTGCACTGGTAATACATACAGCTACCGATGCTCATTCTAGCCAGTCTGGCGGCAGATCCCGATCATCGAAGTCGTCGCAGAGTCTTTTGAAGCTACAGTTGATGAGATTGGAAGAAGAGCGCGCATTCGAAGAAGCCGAAGCTGCGAAGTTCCGGGAATATCTTAAGGAGAAGTACAGGTTGCTAGAACAGATGTCAAACCGATCAGAATCGAGCTGCAGTATCGCGGAGAGCCGTGTGGGTAAGTGGGTGGACAACGTCAACGATGCCTTCCAAGACGAACGAGAGCCCGGCGGAGCAACGGAAGCGTTCAACCCCAAAGGACATTCCACTACCCATCCTCCTGTTAACCACCCAGAGATAGTTTGCTCCCCAAACAGCACGCCATTGTATGGCGATAGAAGTCCTCAAGCTATGATCGCTGAATCCTTCGGACCAGCCGTGCGACGCGCGTCATCTGCTGCCTCCGTAAACTACTACAGTCAACCTGCTCCAGATAGAACCTGTAACCGTCGCTTATCTGAATTGGGCGATCGCCACGGTTATACAGCACGCCAACCAACCGCTACTCAACAATATCACCAAATGCAGTACCAGTCATCAATTGACGATGATCCGTGTTCCCTTACACGAAGTCAACTGGCAGCACGGCAGGCAGTATCAAAGGATCTCCCAACGTTCGCCGGCAGCCCCGAGGAGTGGCCTATCTTTATTTCAATGTTCAACAGCTCTACCGCGATGTGTGGATATTCAAATGAGGAGAACGTAATACGTCTACAAAAAAGTCTCAAGGGCAAGGCTTACGACGCGGTTAAAAGTCGATTGATGCATCCCTCCAATGTGCCGGGTGTGATTGACACTCTAAAACTGCTATTTGGTCAACCGGAGGCGATCGTGCACTCATTGATTTGTAAAATCAACGCTATTCCACCGGTAAAGGAAGACAGACTTGAAGCCTTGGTCGATTTGGCAGTAAATGTGCAGAATTTCTGCGCTACCGTCGATGCATGTGGGCTAGACGACTACATGTATAATGTATCGCTCCTCCACCAGTTGATCAATAAACTACCACCAACTATCCGGCTTGACTGGGCCCGTTACCGTCAGACGATCCCAAGGGTCAACATGGCGACTTTTGGAAATTGGCTTTACTCGCTCGCTGAGGCCGCCAGTACTCTTGCGATTCCACCTCTACTTCAAGAAGCCAGATTGCCGAAAGTCGATTCTCGTCCAACGAAGAAAACAAACATGTTCCTCCATACACAGTCAACACCAAGTGAGGAGTCTCCGGAACGTCCACCGGCTGATTACCATACGTGCCCACTTTGCAAGGGAAGTTGCAGTACCGTAGCCGTCTGTAAAAGCTTTCTTGATTTACCACGTGACTCGAAATGGGCGTCAGTAAGAGAGCTTGGTATATGCCGAACATGTCTTCTACGTCACACGGGGAGATGTGATGCAAAACCGTGTGGGAAGAACGGCTGTCCATACTACCATCATGAACTTCTGCATAACGATAAAAAACCTCATCCAGTTTCCAAGAATACTCCGTCAGTACAAGCTACAACTGTAGTCTCTCAAACAGACGCTGACCATACGCAACGATGTAATACGCACCAAGCGGATACCAACACCGTCCTTTTTCGATATCTACCAGTAGTTCTGCATGGTGAAAAGGGATCCATTCGAACGTACGCCTTCTTGGACGAAGGGTCAGCGATGACCTTGTTGGACCAGGAGCTTGCCGATCAGCTGGATCTTCCTGGCCCCATAAATCCACTCGCTCTTAAATGGACGGGAGGCACCGAGCGCTGTGAAGAAAATTCCCGAGTAGTGGATCTGCGCATCAATGGAACGTATAGCAATGCCAAAGAGTACCCGCTGAATGGAGTTCGCACTGTCAAAGAGTTAATGCTACCTTACCAGTCTCTCGACATGGACCGGATGGCTCAGCAATTTCGATACTGTCGGAACCTACCTATTGAGTCTTACTCGAATGTTCGCCCTCGAATCCTAATCGGATCAAAGCATGCTCCAATCGGCCTTGCGCTAAAGTGTAAAGAAGGGAATCTGGATCAACCCATTGCTGTTAAAACCAGATTGGGATGGACGGTTTATGGTGGAGGCAGCGACAGTGAGACAACAAGCCTTGTTCACTACTCGTTCCATGTTTGTGAAAATGTTCCACATCTAGATGACGACCTTCATCAAGCAGTTAAGGCATATTTTGCTATCGATAGCATGGGAATTTCTAAGAACGGCAACGAACTGATTTCTACCGAAAACCAACGTGCTCTCTCCATGCTAAAAGGTCTCACAAACTTCAACGGGAAACAATACGAAACCGGATTGCTTTGGCGGCATGACAGGACCCGCCTTCCAGACAGCAAGGAAATGGCTCTACGAAGATATTACGCTCTTGAAAAACGAATGCAAAAGGATCCGGACCTAGCTACAACACTGAAGCAGAAAATAGACGAATATTTGACTAAAGGTTACATTCGTAAACTTTCATCCGACGAGCTTCAGAAAAGTTATCCACGTGTTTGGTATTTACCTATTTTTCCCGTTCACAACCCTAATAAACCAGGCAAAATCCGCATAGTGTGGGACGGCGCAGCGAAAAGTTTTGGAACATCTCTCAACTCAGCGCTCATAACAGGACCTGATCAGCTTTGTTCGTTATTTGCAATACTACTACAGTTTCGAGAGCATGAAGTTGGTGTAACTGGTGACATAAAAGAGATGTTTCATCAGGTGTTAATACGAAGAGATGATCAGCAATGCCAGAGGTTCTTTTGGAGAGACGAGAGCGATGAAGTCCAAACGTATGCTATGAATGTGATGACATTTGGGGCCAGCTGTTCGCCAGCATGCGCACAATATGTCAAAAACGCGAATGCTGATCGTTTCGCTGCAGATTATCCCGAAGCGGCATACGTTATCAAACATAAGCACTACGTTGACGATGCAATGTTCAGTACTAAGAACTCCAATCATGCCATTCAAGTAGCACAGGAGATCCGCCAAATCCACTCAGCGGGTGGCTTCGAGATACGAAATTGGGTGAGCAATTCACCGCAGGTTCTGTCGGCTTTGCAAGAGGATACGACAAGTGAGAGGAGTCTAGATCTGACCACGAGCCCCATGGCTACCGAAAAGGTATTAGGAATGTGGTGGTGCACCGCATCGGATGAATTCATCTACAAAATCAAATGGGACCGCTACGAACCGGATCTTCTGACAGGCATGATACGCCCTACTAAGCGCCAAATGCTCAAGATCCTTATGTCCATTTTTGATCCTCTTGGACTTATATCTCATTTCCTAATGTACCTAAAGGTTCTTTTACAAGATGTTTGGCGATCCGGTACTCAATGGGATGAACAAGTGAACACTACATTGTTTGAAAAGTGGTGTATATGGCTAAAAGTACTACCGGAAGTAGAAACGGTCAAGATTCCCCGATGGTTCCAGTCGTCAAGAAACTCCGGATCCTGTACAATACAACTGCACACTTTTGTGGATGCTAGCGAGAGCGGAATGGCAGCAACGACGTTTCTTCGATTTGTCCAGAAGAATTCAGCTGTGTGTACCTTAGTGGCGGCCAAAACACGAGTAGCTCCGTTAAAGTTCCACTCGATTCCAAGACTAGAGTTGCAGGCAGCACTGGTTGGTGCTAGGCTTGCTCTGACTGTTACGGACTCCCTCTCCTATTCGATCAACCAGCGATTTTTTTGGACCGATTCCCGTGATGTCCTCAGCTGGATAAATTCCGACCATCGACGATACAGCACATTCGTCGCATTTCGTGTGAGTGAAATTCTAGACATATCGGAATCCAAGGACTGGCGCTGGGTACCATCCAGGCAAAACGTAGCAGATGACGGCACGAAATGGGAAACGCTGCCGGACTTATCGCCAGCGTCTAGGTGGTTCACGGGACCTGCCTTCTTGCGTCGGGATGAAACAGAATGGCCAACCATCTCTGTCAAAGAGTCGCTTACGAGTAAGGAACTACGACCTTGTTTTATTGCCCATCATGCGATACGCGATAATCTAGTGGATGCCTCAAATTTCTCCTGTTGGAAGCGACTCAACAACGTGGTTGCCTTAGTCCACCGATTCGTAAAAAACTGTCGTCTAAAAGTAAGCAAGCGACCGACTCATTCCGGACCATTAACCATGCAAGAACTACAGCAGGCACAAAGTCTGCTATTTCGTCAAGCTCAACACGAAGGATATCCCGAGGAAGTATATCTGTTGTCAAGAAATCACGACAAAAAACAATCAAACCCATTGCCGAAAACCAGCCGTCTTTTCAAGCTGACTCCGTGGTTAGACGAGGAAGGTATCATGCGGATGCGTAGCCGCTTATCAGCCTGTCAGTACGTTTCCGAGGATACAAAGAAACCAGTGATTCTACCAAAAGATCACCCTGTGACCACCTTGCTAATCAACCACTATCATAAGAAATTTAACCACCAAAACCACGAGGCCATCATAAACGAAATACGTCAAAAATTCGTAATATCGCGCCTCCGAAGTCGCTACAGAACTATACGAAGAAACTGTCAGATGTGTAAAAACGAACTATCAACTCCACAACCCCCAATGATGGCGGACCTCCCACCAGAGAGGCTAGCAGCCTTCTCACGCCCATTTACACACGTAGGAGTTGATTTTTTTGGGCCAATGGATGTCGTTATTGGTAGGAGGAAAGAGAAAAGATGGGGAATGATTGCCATTTGCCTAACAACACGAGCAGTACATGTAGAATTGGCAAACTCCCTGAGCACCGACTCGTGCATTATCGCTCTACGAAATTTTATCGCACGCCGTGGCACTCCGAGGACCATCCGAAGCGACCGTGGGACAAATTTTGTCGGGGCCAGTCGTGCACTCGACAAACTTCGAAAAATCACTCAAGAAGAAATTTCCAAAGAATTTGTCAGTGTGGAGACAAATTGGGCTTTCAACCCTCCTCTGTCACCCCACATGGGTGGCAGTTGGGAACGTCTTATCCGAAGCCTCAAAAGGAACCTCATGGCAATCCGCCCTTCAAGAACACCATCCGAAGAAGTTCTGCGCAATATGCTTACGGAAGTGGAAAATACCCTGAATGCACGCCCACTAACTCACGTTCCCGTCGACGACGATTCCTCTCCTGCGCTAACACCAAACCACTTCTTGTTGGGGTCTTCGAACGGTATGAAGCCACTGGTACCGTTAGACGACCGCGGAGACCTGCTTAAACAAAATTGGCGAATGTCACAAGCCCTGGCGACACAATTTTGGAAACGCTGGTTATCGGAATACCTTCCCGAGATAACTCGCCGAACAAAATAGTACGTGGACACAAAACCCATTGCTGTAGACGATGTTGTAATAATCGTGGACCCCAACCTTCCACGAAATTGCTGGCCGAAAGGCAGGATCATTGCCACGCATCCTGGTAAAGATGGCCGCATCAGGTCAGCTACAGTGAAGACAGTGAATGGTGTATACGACAGACCTGTAAGTAAGTTGGCAGTTCTGGACGTGAGACGTGATGGAGAGCAAGTCAACCTATCGCACTAGGTTGCCATACCCGGGGGGACTGTTGCCCACCCTATTTGGTTGGCACGCATCTCTATGTCCAGAGCTATCCCCTTAGCAATTGCGAGATCGACGATGACAGCGTGAGCAAACTGTCACGGAAGATGAGTAGGTAAAATGAAAAACAACTAACTTCGATCGATGCAGTAAACGTGTTTGCAATTTCCAAATACTTTTCTCTTATATTACTACCAAAACGACTGTAAATTATCTTGATTATACCTAAACAGTAAGTTAAAACTAGGTTGCGTTATATTGTATAAGAGTGACTAACAGTTTAATTCTAATCGCAGAAAAATAGCAGAAAGTGAATTCGAGCAACTGCTAACCTCTTTCTACCTCTACACACTATAATTAGAATCAGAAGCGGTATGTTATACTAAAACGAATAGAATCTCTCCGAACATTACTAATTAATTATGCTTGCAGCTCTAGCAAGAACATCGCTACATAGGGGACACATATGCACACTGAGGGGAACTAAACGTGAGTATGAAATGTTAGCTAAACTCACACCTATATCTATATTGCACAGAGTTATGAGCACACGAAACAGAAAACCACATAAACCTAAATATAGACAAGCAAAATCGAAACTTATACACAATGTCATGCAAACTTACAGCTATAACACGAATCATATTCGTTTTCATGTATTAAACAAGACTAACTGTTAAAAATGAATTCGCAGGAAAATTATAACTCTCCGTATCCCAAAACCCTACGTGTTGGATTGAGTTCATAATTTCGGAAGAAATCCCCATTTCGAACAAGTGTTGCTGATTGGCAACAGTTAATGTCTAGTTAATTGTTGTTCCACTATTTTTGTTCTTGTTCGTCTTTCCGGGTTGAAAAGGCAACCATCAAGCCTCGACGTCCCAGTATTACCACATTGAGTGAAATTTGTCTGTGGATCTTGTTCGGTACCAGTTTGTGTCATCGCTTTATACATTTGTGTGTGTGTGTTCCCTTTATCAGCCATCGTAAATTTCAATGCTCCTGCTCACATCAGTGCTTCTAACAGTCAGCCCTCCCGAGAAAATGCTCAAACCACAGTTACGACCCTGAAGATCCTTTACCACCCCAATCCCTGAGCTTGCAGGTTACAAATGATACTCTATGCCCAGGGAGTCGAGAAAATTTTCCCGACCGGAACGGGAATCGAACCCGCCGTCTCCGGATTGGCGATCCATAGCCTTAACCACTAAGCTAACTGGAGACCCTGAATGGTTTATATTAATCGCTAAAAATCAAATATTTAATCGTAAGAAATCACCAAAAGAAAAATCCTGCCAAAAATTCTTAAAAACTTTGGAAATAAGCATGATTTGCCTTTACAATTTAGGTTATTGGTATAATTATTGGCTTCGCAACTGCTTACTTTTTCAACATACATTTTTCCTTCTTTTCTGCATAGGTTGTTCTTTCGAATTGCACTTTTCAGTAAATTATCGACATCAGAATTTCTTACATTTTCTACGTAGTTTTTCCTTCTTTTCTGCATAGGCTGTTCTTTCGAGTTACACTATTCAGGTAATTATCGGCACCACAAGCACAGGTATTTAGAAATTTGAAAAAAATATTAAATAAATATTTTAGCAATTTTAACACCGGTGGAGGCTGTAATGCCCATAATTTCCCGAAAAGTGCAATTCGAAAGAACAGCCTATGCAAAAAAGAAGGGAGAATCTATGTTAAAAAAGTATATACGCAGTTGCGATGCCGATAATTTCCTGAAAAGTGCAACTCGAAAGAACAGCCTATGCAAAAGAAGGGACAATTGTTGATGAACATATAAGCAGTTGTAATGCCAACAATTCTTATAACGACTCAAACATTTTTTTAACGAAGAAGGAAACGTAACACTCTGATAATTGCCATCGTACTTCGATTTAACGGTTTATTTGAGGGTTGACCAACTGCCAATCCGCGGCGCTCGCATCGTTTTTGTTCGAGTTTGACACTACTGCCACCTAGTTGATGGTTGGGTAAATTCAGTCCTTTTAGAATTAAGCGAATCTGTTTCCGAGACTAAAATTTGAATCGAAAAATGTTCGAAATGGTACGTCTGTTTGTCTGTGGTGACATTGTTTTCCTTTCGGCATTCAAAAACCCAACACTGTTCCTTTTTTTAAACAAGCTTTTTTTTTAGAATTTAGGCAATTGGTACAATTATAGGAATTATAACTGCTTTCATTTTCAACATAGATGTTTCCTTCTTTGCTGCATAGGCTGTTCTTTCGAATTGCACTTTTCAGGAAATTATCGGCATCACAACTGCTTACTTTTTCAACATAGATTTTCCCTTCTTTTCTACATGGGCTGTTCTTTCGAGTTGCAATGTTTAGGTAATTATCGGCACCACAAGCACAGGTGTTTAGAAATTTTAAAAAAAATATATAATATCAATATATAACATCAATTTAACACCGGTGGTTGCAATAATGCCCATAATTTCCTGAAAAGTGCAATTTGAAAGAACAGCCTATGTAGAAAAGAAGGGAGAATCTATGTTGAAAATGTAAGCAGTTATAATTCCAAAAAAATTACTAATTGCCTTCATTCTAAGAAAAAAATTGTTTTAAAAGAAGGAACATTGTTGGGTTTTTGAAAGCCAAAAGGAAAACAATGATACCTTTTTCCTTCTTCATTAAAAATATTTAGAATTGCTGGCATTAAAACTGCTTATACCTATGATCACTTTTTCTATTCCATAGTATTGGAATAATGATAAAAGCCCTTCTCATACCGCATGAATGAAGGGCCTTTGAAGCGAATAATTAGGAACATCCATTGGGATGGATTCCTTCAACCATTTGCGTAGAAAAACGTGGTCAGTTGAGTCTTTCCGAGTAACTCAAAGTTTTCGACAGAAATTCTTTTTAATATAAACCGACCATAAACTGGTCCATTAGCATCTTGTACACTGAACAACATCAAAAGAAAATGCATTTTCTCTGTAAATTTTGCACATCACTTTTAAAACTTTATTCATCGTGAAACAAGTGCTGCACAATTTTCACAAATCTGTCAAAAACAAAACATTTTATAGCAACGCAACTGGAATGGACAGTTTGTGATCTTTCAAGATAGGTTTAAAGATCAACATGCAACTGTGTACAATGGCAATTAAACGTTTGAACCATTGTAGAATATTTTTATGGATATATCGTATAAGAAATAGATGTTTGCGCGTAATAACACTATAATGTCAAAATCCTTGCCTATAACATATCATTATGATCAACATTGTACTGTTTGTGTATCGAATTAAACTTTTTAGACGAGTATATTAAGCTTTTCTGGGGAATGGTACATTCTGGGACATGGATTTCTGGGGAATGGTGCATTCTGGGTAATGGATTTCTGGGGAATGGATTTCTGGGAAATGGTACATTCTGGGGAATGGTACATTCTGGGAAATGGTTTTCTGGGGAATGGAATTCTGGGGATTGGTATTCTGGGGAATGGTTTTCTGGGGAATGTTATAGAATCGTCGCATGCAGATTTTCTGACCATCAGATCGCTCAGTGGTGCGGTCATATTTTTGCAACATGATGGAAAAGAAGAAGACAAACGCGTTTCGCGGATTTATCTTGCAAGGCACAATACATCGAGCCGAGGGAAACAACACCTGCAAACGAATGTTGCGGATTGAGCATTACAGAGGGTGCTAGTGAGATGCCAAACGATGTTTTTGAAAGAAATTTCTTCTATGTAATATGTCTGTGTCAAACCTTCATTTTTTTTACTTTTATTTTGAAGAATTTTATTTTATTAGATCCTAATCACAGCCATTTTGAGTTCTTCTGAATCCCGCTCTCTACAACCCGTCATCGCCATAGGAATCATCATCCAAAGACTCAACACTGGACTCATCATCATCGTTGACTTCCTCGCGCTCGGTTTCACTAGCATCCTCCATCAGATCCGGATTCCATTTGCTGCTCCGGATGGTAACCCCCTGGAACACTTCCAGGATTTTGTCCACGCAGTACTTCAGGTCGGTCTGGTTGGCACAGTAGGGATTGGAGTACAGATACGCCTCCAGGAAGGACGGATCGTTCAGGGACGGGTCCGCTATGATGGCGAACAGGGAGTTCTGAAAGTTGGGAGAAAGTGGAAGACAATAAAAATCGATCTAATTTCTTTCAAATTAGTAAATTATTGGCGCTCTTCAGCTTAGTGTGACAGACAGACAGACAGACAGACAGACAGACAGACAGACAGACAGACAGACAGACAGACAGACAGACAGACAGACAGACAGACAGACAGACAGACAGACAGACAGACAGACAGACAGACAGACAGACAGACAGACAGACAGACAGACAGACAGACAGACAGACAGACAGACAGACAGACAGACAGACAGACAGACAGACAGACAGACAGACAGACAGACAGACAGACAGACAGACAGACAGACAGACAGACAGACAGACAGACAGACAGACAGACAGACAGACAGACAGACAGACAGACAGACAGACAGACAGACAGACAGACAGACAGACAGACAGACAGACAGACAGACAGACAGACAGACAGACAGACAGACAGACAGACAGACAGACAGACAGACAGACAGACAGACAGACAGACAGACAGACAGACAGACAGACAGACAGACAGACAGACAGACAGACAGACAGACAGACAGACAGACAGACAGACAGACAGACAGACAGACAGACAGACAGACAGACAGACAGACAGACAGACAGACAGACAGACAGACAGACAGACAGACAGACAGACAGACAGACAGACAGACAGACAGACAGACAGACAGACAGACAGACAGACAGACAGACAGACAGACAGACAGACAGACAGACAGACAGACAGACAGACAGACAGACAGACAGACAGACAGACAGACAGACAGACAGACAGACAGACAGACAGACAGACAGACAGACAGACAGACAGACAGACAGACAGACAGACAGACAGACAGACAGACAGACAGACAGACAGACAGACAGACAGACAGACAGACAGACAGACAGACAGACAGACAGACAGACAGACAGACAGACAGACAGACAGACAGACAGACAGACAGACAGACAGACAGACAGACAGACAGACAGACAGACAGACAGACAGACAGACAGACAGACAGACAGACAGACAGACAGACAGACAGACAGACAGACAGACAGACAGACAGACAGACAGACAGACAGACAGACAGACAGACAGACAGACAGACAGACAGACAGACAGACAGACAGACAGACAGACAGACAGACAGACAGACAGACAGACAGACAGACAGACAGACAGACAGACAGACAGACAGACAGACAGACAGACAGACAGACAGACAGACAGACAGACAGACAGACAGACAGACAGACAGACAGACAGACAGACAGACAGACAGACAGACAGACAGACAGACAGACAGACAGACAGACAGACAGACAGACAGACAGACAGACAGACAGACAGACAGACAGACAGACAGACAGACAGACAGACAGACAGACAGACAGACAGACAGACAGACAGACAGACAGACAGACAGACAGACAGACAGACAGACAGACAGACAGACAGACAGACAGACAGACAGACAGACAGACAGACAGACAGACAGACAGACAGACAGACAGACAGACAGACAGACAGACAGACAGACAGACAGACAGACAGACAGACAGACAGACAGACAGACAGACAGACAGACAGACAGACAGACAGACAGACAGACAGACAGACAGACAGACAGACAGACAGACAGACAGACAGACAGACAGACAGACAGACAGACAGACAGACAGACAGACAGACAGACAGACAGACAGACAGACAGACAGACAGACAGACAGACAGACAGACAGACAGACAGACAGACAGACAGACAGACAGACAGACAGACAGACAGACAGACAGACAGACAGACAGACAGACAGACAGACAGACAGACAGACAGACAGACAGACAGACAGACAGACAGACAGACAGACAGACAGACAGACAGACAGACAGACAGACAGACCCGAACACCTACTCACCGAACGATACTCACCCTCAGCGCGACCGGCAGATCGTATCGTCGGATGCCCTGCATCTGAATCTGGAACGTCTTGATCAGATTCGCCCACTGTCCACGCAGGGCACATTGCCGGGCCACTTCCAGCATGTTAACGTTGTCGTTCGCGTAGCCCTCAACCCGGCGGGACCGAGCAGCACCGGCTTTGTCCAGAATACTTTTGAAGCAGCCGCCCACCGCCGTGGTGTTGCACTTCGCGGGTGGGGATTTTCCCTCCAGGAATTTTAGAGCCGCGTTCAGCTTGGAGCGGGGGATTCGATGCGTGGGGTATGCTTTTCCCTTGGCCGGTTTGCTGGGTTTTGCACGGGAATTCACTTGGCCGGATCGCGGTTTCGGCATGATGGGTGCTGTTGAATTTAGGCGCGCGCGGATTCACTCTTCTGTTTTTGTTTTTGAAATTTTGCGGTGTTTGCTTTTTCGTGACAGATGCCGGGCGGAACATTGGGAAAGTGGAATGATAAAGCTTTCGAATAGGGTGGCCTAAAGGCTCCAGAGCCTGCCACTCGCTTGTCATCAGCTGTTCCCGTTCCAGAGTGTTTTGTTTAGCAGTGATAAACAGTTTACGTACTGATAAGAAAGCATCCAGTGATAAAACTGACGCAAATTTTGATTGAATAATCAGGTAAGCTTGTTTATTTTCCTTTTTATGAAATTAGCAATGAAACTAGCAGTGAATTCTTGCCTCTAGACTGAATGCAGCCATCCTTTTTGCTCATGAGTGGTGCTCTGCTGGCAAGGCGAATCAGCGGCATTCAGAGATTCCGAAGAAACATGTCTGGTGCCAGCGCTGTATTGAGAGCCGGTTCCAACCCGAGGATTGCCATCGCCCAGATGCGCTCCACCAACGATAAGGACCACAACCTGAACCAAGTGAAGACCATCATCCAAAAGGCCACAAGCTAGCGTAAGACCGATTCATACCGGTAATTCGTTGACCGGTTGTTTGACCTTAGTTCCGCTCGTTTTCAGTTTGTGTTCTTCCCGGAATGTTGTGACTACGTAGGAAGCAATCGGGAGGAAACGCTGAAGCTGTCCGAACCGCTAACCGGTCAAACAGTGTCAGAATACCAGAAACTGGCCAAGGACAACGGTCTGTGGCTGTCGATGGGAGGCGTCCACGAATCGATAGCGGAATCGACGACGACGACGCCAGAGGACGTTCGGAATATCTACAACACCCACATCATAATAGACGATCGGGGCGAGCTGGTGGCCAAGTATAGAAAGTTGCACATGTTCAACGTGGTGACGCCGGAGTTCAAGTTTAGGGAATCGGAAACGGTGCGATCGGGAAGCGAGCTGGTACCGCCGATTGAGACTCCCATCGGAAGAGTTGGATTGCAAATTGTAAGTTGAACATGAATGCTGACTCTGGTTGAAGTGTATTACAAACCAAAAATTTGATCATTTTAGTGCTACGACGTTCGTTTTGCGGAAGCTAGTACCTTGCTTCGAAAACAGGGAGCAGAGATCCTGACTTACCCTTCCGCTTTTGCCGTCTCAACAGGCCGTGCCCATTGGGAAGTTTTGCTCCGAGCCCGTGCTATCGAAAACCAATGCTTCGTGATAGCGTCAGCACAAATTGGGTTCCACAATAAAAAGCGCGAAAGCTACGGCCACGCCATGGTCGTCAATCCCTGGGGCGTTATTCTCGGCCAAGCCAGTCAACAGGACTTAGACGTCGTGGTCGTTGAGTTGGATTTTGATAAGTTGGCCAACGTACGACAGAATATGCCTTGCTTCGAGCATCGGAGAGACGATATCTACAATTTGTCCTATCGAAAGGGATCCGCAAAGTTGGAGAGCTTTGACGAGAAGTACAACTTCGGTGGCTATGACATTCCGAAGGATACAGTGTTCTACTCATCGGATCTATGCTACGCCTTTGTAAATATTCGCTGTGTTGTTCCAGGGCGTAAGTCAATCCCATTTTCAATTAGTAAATCAAAATAATAATTGCCTTTCCAACTTCACAGATGTCCTCGTCTCCACGAAGCGATGGGCAGCCCGGATGCCGGATCTAACCTCGGCTGAAATCAACGACTTCTTCCAGACGGTGTGTAAGGTGCAGAAGGTGGCCGAGAGTCTGTACGGTGGTTCGTCGGCCACCGTCACAGTCCAAGATGGGCCGGATGCCGGCCAGACCGTGTTCCATGTACACTGCCACGTGATGCCCCGACATAAAGGCGACTTTCCCGAGAACGATCAGATCTACACCGAGCTGAATCTGCACGACACGAAACCGGAACAGCCCCGGCGGCCACTGGAGGAAATGCGAGCCGAGGCGGGCCGATTTCGGGACGAGTTTGTCCGAATGGGGTTGTGAGGTTGGTATTTGGTGGGCGTTTTATGTGTACCGATAAGATATATAATGTTGTAACTATCTTGAAAATATTATATTTTTATTAATGTCTGACCTTATTCAGTGCCGAATGAGTCCTATTTTTTATAATTTATTTATTTTGTGTAACAACTTGAGATAAAACTTAAGATAAAACATGATCAAACTCAATTTTTGGTAATGGTCTAGGTCCGTTGTGAATTGACTGTCGTCGACGAAGCGGGTATGATAACAACTTCATTCGCTTTAGGTGACACAGGAGACACATGATGGAATTAAAATGTTCTGGAATATCACAATGTAGGCTGCATTAAAAATGGCAAAAGCTCTGAGTAGACGCATTTGCAAGTTTGTGCAAGTGGTGTGTTTATTGAAACAGCCGACGAAATGGCTTAACCCGACACTCTGAAGTTCTCACCTTTCAGCTTCGATAATATTCTTACGAGCTGCTTTGTTGTTTAAGCTGGTAGATAAGAACCTTAACGCAGAACCGTATCAGGAGTGGTCTACCAAAGATGTTGGTAACTTTCGAACAGCTGGACGAACTGATCGGCTACACGAGTGGACGGACTACCACCAGCAAGGACCTGAAACCATGCAGCTCGCTAGAGCCATAGCGGAGGCAGACACGTACGCCGAGGTGCTGAGGGCCATGCGAGGCGAAAATCGTCTCACACCGCTGGGCGCGAATGTAAAAAGCATCCGGCGCACCAGGACTGGAGAGATGATGCTAGTGCTGAAAAAAGAGGCGGCAAAAAAGGCACCTCCTACAAAGCACTACAGCTCAATGCGTATTGGGCGAAAAAGTGCAAGTAAGAGTCCTAACGGCGGAGGGGACTCTCCAGTGTAAAAACCTGGACGAGATCACCGACGCAGAAGCGCTCGCAGCCGCACTTAAACAGCAGTGCGAGGGAGATGCACCAAGTGTGTCGATCCGCCCGCGAGAGGGTCTTGTAAAGGCCCAGAAAGGAGCAAGCTCTAGAGGAATTGCGGAGTGGAGAGCCATATCGCCAGGGATTGCAACTCGGCACTAAAATGCCTGATTTGCAAGGCGAACAAGGGTGACACGGGCGGACCTTAATGTCCAGGCACGCGAGGAGGTCGAATCAGCCGATGATAGCAGGCTACACAGCTAAACCTGAACCACTGTAAAGCCGCACAACAGTTGCTGTGGCAGTCAGTCTCGGAGTCAGACATCGTCCTACTTTTGGACCCATACCGCATCCCTCCCGACGTAAACTGGGTAGCGGATATGGCCATGGTCAAGCTAGCGGCGATCTGTGCAACCAGCCGTTTTCCGGTCCAGGAAATAATTTCCACGTCGCACGAGGGCTTCAAGCGCACTAGTAGGAGTGAGTCCCATGGTCATCGGCGGAGAGCGGATAGCCGCTTGACTAACGCGAGAGGCTGGGCTCTACTCGAAGCTATGGCTAGACTGAATAACGTGTATGTCGTGAACGTAGGCAACAAAAAAAAACTTACAGTACGAACGGTGCAGAGTTCATCATTGTTGTTATCTTCTGGAGTCCGGGTCTAAACCCTAGCTCGGACTGGAGGGTCGACAATGTACATACGCACAGTGACCACCAGGCGATTTGATATAGGGTGGAACATGGAAGAAAACGGACCCAGCCGAAGATCATCGACAGTCATCGGGGATGGCTGACCGCGCGATTCGATAAGCCGGCATTTGTGGAGCGATTGCTTATGGAGGGTAACACCGACGATCTATCCAGCAATGATCTAGTCGGAACCCTAAGCCGTGCATGTGACGCCGCTATGCCAGGCGATCCCTACCCAGAAATGGACGCAAACCGGTGTACTGGTAGTGTCCAGAAATCGCAGATATCCACGCATCCTGCCTAAGAGCTAGAAGGAGGATGCAAAGGGCTCGAACCGATGAGGGTAGAATGGAAGTGCAGCTCCCCAGAAATGCTGCAGAAGATCGTGGAAACGTTGTTCCCGCGCCACGATACAAGACCAAGGGCCCCCGTCCCGGTAACGAATTATGAGGTCATCGCAATAGTGAAGTCGCTTAAGTTGAACAAGGTTCTGGGTCCGAACGGTATCCCGACAGTAGCCATCAAGACGTCCTTCAAGGCTGACATGTTCAGAATAGCTATGCAGAATTGCAGATGTGTCTAGACTGAGGGAATTTCCGGAGAGGTGGAAAAGGCAAAGATTGGTTCTACTGCCCAGACCCGGGAAGCCACCTGGCGACCCGTCGGCATACAAACCTATCTGCCTTCTGGAGACCGCCGGGGAACTGTTGGATCGAATCATTCTTTCGAAGCTGATGATCTAAATGACTCTAGCCTCTCGGATAACCAGATCAGCTTCCGAAAGGATCTATCGACGGTTTACGCTATTACGGTTTACGCTGTAACCAACACGACCGAGATAGTGCTCCAAAAGAAGCGAACGAGAATCGTGGACTTTGAGAGAAGTTGATCGGAGAGCCTTTGCAATCTTCGAACGTAAAGAGACCGTTCATAAACTACACACTAAGATGAGCTCGGCGATCGCTGTGTCTCAGCCAGGCTTCCCAAAAGTACCGCATCATGATAGCATTTTGATGGCTGTCACACTCTTATTCCCATGACAGCCTTGTGAATGCATGGTTCATGACAGCCCACAGAATTAAACTCATACGACCTACAACATCACTGTCGGGAACTGCTCACATTGTCTGCTTTCGCTTTGCTTTCGTTCGCCGATGACAACCTCGGCTCTAGCCCAAACCGTCTCTCGTTGGCTGGACACGAAGTGACGAAAATCGCTGCGCTCGGCCCGAGCATTTTACTTCTGTTGAACATGTCGAGTATCGTGGTATATCGCACGCTCAAAATTATCGACGCGTTTCATGTATTATGTATTTTTCAAATAGAGAATATGTACCTGTAAGTCTTATTCTAGTAGAGTATTTTGCATAGCATTATTTTTTATTGGCATGTGAAATGCACTGCCATGTTTTCAATATAAAAGAGAGTTGAATCTCACATCAGTGGTATATTTTAGCCAGATTACAATTTTGACAAACGCTGGCACAAACTTCTTTTCGCCCCTGGGGCATCTTGTGAAAGGCATATCATGTTTGTAAAAAAATTGTTTATTGAGCACATATTTTGTGAATAACTTTTAGCGTTAAGCCATGTGCTCCCGTGACAGCCTATGACACCCTTTACGCGACAGCCGGCTTGGTTAGCCGAAGATTGTCATCGCCATGCGGCCAACAATACTCACGACGTTTCCCACTCGGCTCGATACGACTCGAGTATGCAACTGTCAGGCAAGCAGCCAAAGCAGCGGCTGTTTCAATACATCTTTCGCTCATGCGTGTGCGTGCTGTTGGCGATACATTTCTCACTGATGGTGTTGCACACGGTAACGAGACATGGTCTGCACACATAAGAGAGTGTCGATTCAGCCTTGCGCGGGCTGTTGCGAGAAGGATGTACATTTGGAAAGCCTGGTCTCAGCAAATATTTACGTGAACTTTTTGACCAAAGTTTACACTCCATACAAAAATTTCAAATTTTTTGTGTGGACGAAAGCCTACGAGGTGGGAGGGGGTGGTCTGAGATCACCCAAATTTGGTTTACGTAGTTTATGAACAGCCCCTAAGCACATAACAAAAGTGGAACTCTGGCTCAAAGAGTTGGAACCTTTTCGATTGTATAGAGGGCACCGACATGTCAAATACGTTATATCATTAGCCTGTGCACCAGTTTGTGTTTGAAATCGGTGGCCTCAGTAAACGTCAAATTTCCTGTGGGAGTGAGTAAGAGAGCGTCAAAGGCTGCACAGGCAAATAATCACCATACCGTTTTTCAACTTGTATACCATTTTTGTTGTAAAGTAAAACGAAGACTTCACATATATAGATAGGCAGCACGTGGAAATCTATATAAATAAAAATGGAATGGTGTTTGTATGTCACGAATAGGCTCGAAAATGGCCCAACGGCCCATTCTTTCAGTGTTTCATTCGCGCAGGGATCCGACGTGTTCGTACTAAAAAATAATTGGGAAAACAGACCGGGAACGCATCGAAAACAAGAAAGTTTGAAATTCCGTTTTGCGGAACATTTTTCCACAAAGCTGCATGTCAAAAAACACAGTAGGCAGGAAGTACGACGTTTGCCGGGACAGCTAGCTAAGAATAAATATAGGTGAAAAAAAAAGACACGGATACCGTCTTCAGCCAGAGGCTGTACAGACTGAAAGAAACTTAGCACTAAAAAACGGACACACGGAGCATGCACCAGTGGATACGGAGAAGAAACTATCCTCATGAAAAGTTTCATCGCCCGGAGCGGGAATCGAACCCTCACCCCATAGCATGGTGCTATTAAAAGCTTTGTGATCCTAATCACACGGCTACGAAGCTCAACAACGAGACCAGTGAAGGCGAATGCTTTACTTCGGTGTAGACCTAGGCGTAGACTCATCCCTATGAGTTGTTGCCTATCAAGTATTGAATCAAGTTAGCAATACACCGAGATGTTATATGGGGTTTCATGGTTTTGAGGGATTTCAATAGGAGTTTCAGGTAGTTGCAATTAATTTAAGGAGATTATGAGGGGTTTGTAGGGGTTTCTGCGGATTTCAACTGGGTTTTTATGTATTTTAAGGGGCGCTTATGAAAGTTTCAGGGAATTTCAGGAGTTTCAAAAATACTTCAGCTGCCTTTCAATGATTTTCAAAAGGATTCACGGGGTTTCAAGGGAGTTTTGAGAAAACTTAGATTGGGCATGCATACTCCAGGGAGTTCCTGGGGATCCATTCGTTCCCGATTCTCGTTTCCCCACGATAATTACACCTTAAACATCCTTTTCTCTATCCTCATTAATACCTGCTTCAGGTCCTACAACGGCCCTGAATGCAATGACATTTTATTTAAGAAAGGTTATTTAATTTGAGGGAATTTACTTGAATTCGTCGTACTTGACTAGAGGGTCGAATGTGGTTGAAGTTATAATAAGTAATAAAAAGTTATTGTCGGCAGACAAGAGCTTGTTGTAGAGTCCATAGCCTAGACAGTTTAGAAACGTTGCAACAAGATATCTGCACAAGCTTGGCAATGGACTTCCACTTGTTCAATGTTGTAGCTGTCTTATATGCTTCTGCGGTTGATGAGTTAGTAGTCACTGCTATTCAGGCGGAGAACACTTGAGCTAAAATGTTTGCAGATGAGTTGTCGCTCAATGAAGCATGGGATTTGAATAAAATAGACGATTGACATAAATTATGAAATATACATGCAAAAATCTTTTGGCAAAGACATTCGAATGATTCATCTCAACTGTCCACGCGGACGACTACGTCATTTCCTTCCAGCAACCCAATCTCAACCTATTTCCGTCCCTGGGTGATATATTCAACAAGTTTCCCTAACGTTGTAAACGAACCACTAATCAAGTTTGGTTGTTCTTCAGATTGTTCATGTCATCATCGTGACATGAAGCTGTGGCTGGTGACACCGAGAAATACGGAAAACTTGCTTCATCATTCCTTCCAACTTTTGCGCCTTTTGGTGCGCCACGCCACAGCGGTCCACTCCTTAGCATTAGATGTAGCTATAGAAAACAATGACTGTGCCACCACCCTCGAGAGGGACCCAAGGCGCGGTTCATTGTGGAGAAAACAAATTATGCAAACATAGTTTAAGCGAGTGAGCGGTAATTTTAATGGCGCAGAGACCCTCACAGACTAAAAATATTTACATGGACGCTATCATCTCTGGCCCTGGAGTGAGCACTGAGGAGGGCCGTAAATTGTTTGCCAACAGTCAACTGGTCGGTCGGTATGGCAAATGTAGCGAATGTGTTAGGACGGAATAAAGCGCCAATTTAGATGGTAATTCGTGCAAGTTTGCGTAGCAGCGAGGATTCGTTTTCTTTGAACTTTGTTGCCTTTGTGGGACTTGAAGCTAAGGCGTGAAAAAATAATATTTTGTTTCCGCTCATTCGGAAATTTTGATGCAGTTGAACAAGCAATAGTTACCCAAGCAGGAACGAATAATTGAAATATAATTGCACCATACCAAAACCTGGTATTTTACCAAAACAAGGTAACTATGGATAAGTTATCCTGGTATTGCAAATAGATAATTTTGGTACTTATATTGATACTTGATGGTTGTAGCGGTGAGTCTACGGCTACGCCGAATGAAGCGTTCGCTTCCACTGGGCTCGTTTCTGGGCCAATCGCTTCCAGTTGCCCTGAAGGCTTAGAGTTCTTAGGTCCTCCTAGACAAAAAAAAAAAAACGATACAAATTGGTAAGAAATTAAGCACTAATGACAAACAAACAGTAAATAAACTACACTTTTAGAGTCCCTGAAGAAGCTTCCATACGAAGCGAAACGTTGGATGAAAATTTAATCATCGTTTTCAATCAATTTGATGACTGAATCGCCAACTAAACATAACCTGAAAGTCCTCCTCAACTGCAAAAAGCCAACGTGTGCGCGATCTTCCACAAAGCCGACGGCCCCTTCCACTGTCAAGGACCATTTTGGATGCGTATATCATGTGGCAGGCACAATTGCTATACTCTATGTACAAGGAAGTCAAGGGAATTTCCTTTACGAAAAGTTCCTGAAATGACCTGGAATCGAACCCGTCATTCCCAGCATGATATTGCTAGATATCCACGCCCTTATCAGTTCTGACTATATGGGCGGTAGATCTACTGTTCCTCAGATGAGAACAAACGGAATGGATGGTTTAAAGGCCGTTTCTTCGAGGTGTTTCAAGGGAAGAATGGGCAGGTTAGATGCGCAAAAATGAAACCAACGGAAGAAGTTCTGAACCGTTCGGTCGTGAAGCTAGATTTGTTGAACGTTCGTTCAATATCTTTCAATCATTTATACATAAAAGATTATCAGGAGCATGGTGGCTCCAAAAGAGGAAAGTTCTCCGGAACTTCACGGGCAGGATAATGTAAAGCAGTGGTGCTCAGGCTGGAGGATACCGCGGGCCAAATTTGCAATTCGGGATCGACCTGCGGGCCGCATAAAACATCGATGCACAAAAAGAACAATTGTAAAGCATATTTATTAAAAACTAGCTGTACCCGGCAAACTTTGTCTTGCCTACTGCGTTTTTTGACGTTTCAAGTTTCTATCCAAGACCAACTCCCCGGTCACAAAATTATGGAAGATCGATTTTCAAAAGCTCCCAATTTATCCATGTTTTATGCCTCATAAACCTTCCTTGGGTGAAAACTAACAGAACAAAACTAAGTCGATCAACATCGGACCTTCCGTTCGCAAGTTATGCGCGGTCCCACGTATGCCACTGCATTTTTATATATATAGATCTGAACTGTTCAGAGCTTGTATAAGGGTCAAACTTTATAATCTATTGCCCTTCGTGGAGTTCAATTTAGATTCATAAGTTTGATTGAGAAAAACGATTGAGCTTCAAATTGAAATTCAAACAAACAATTTAGAAGTTGCCCCTAGAATTGCCTTGAAGCCACTTCATGAACTTGTCAAGCAGCTTTTACAAGAATTTCTTTTGAATCGCTCCAATCGCTGGATTATCTCCTGAAATTTCTTGTGGAGTTGCTCCAGGAGGTTTTCGAGAAATTTCCTGAAGTTTCTTGTAGTTTTTCTAGAATTCTCTTGCAACACCTCCAAGAACTTCTCTTAGATTTGCCTTTGGAACTGCCCTGAAGTTACTTCAGGAATTCCTCATTAATCGTTTCCGAGAATTTCTCGTAGAATAGCTTCCGGATTTTTCCGAAAAATTTCCAGGAGTTTCTTGAAGATTTTAGTAAATTCTTCCCATAAGAGAGATTCGGCGGGTGCTACGCCTCAAGCATTGAAAATTTCGACTCCAGACCATGTTTTAAGATAGAAAGTTGATTGCGAAAATGAAAGTGCGTTCTAATAAAAAGTTTTCTCCGCTGCCCTTTTTTCGCGATTCCGGTCGTGGCGTGACAGCCGGTACTACGTGTTCCGGAGAGTTCAGTAGTTTCGTGTCGTATAATTAGTCGGGACCGGGAAAAGTCAAAAGTGCCGAAACTCGTTGTTGTTCTCGCGTTTTGTCGTGTGCCGCTACCGCTACCAATTGTCCGGCAGACGTAGATAGGAAATTTAGCATCACGGGGATCATCAAGAATAACTTCAAACCGCACAAGCTAAATGAGTGAGAGCTTTCCAATATTCACCATATTCCATTCAGTATCATTATTTACATATTCCTATATTTCTCAATCAAATTTAACACATATTTGGAACGTTTGGTACGGTATGTCCACGCATCCCTCCTCCCCTGCAGATTCTAGAATTGCTTCGACGGAAAACAATCGTTCAAACTCGAGACAATTCGAAGAATCATCTTTGCGGCAAATACAACGCAGTAGGCCTGGCCGCTTTGACGCTTGCACCATATTATTGATATGCTGCAAGCCTCAATATTGACAAGAAAAGTAATTGGGTCTAATCTAACCTGATTGTGATTACTTTCCAGGATGCTTTCTCGTACTGGCTGCGTTTGTATTAGATTAGATTAGATAGATTAGATTTTAGTAAATTCTTCCCATAAGTCTCTTCTAAAGTTGATGAAATACTTCATCATTAAATTTCTTCAAAAATTAGATTTTTAACAATTGTTTCCGGAAGTTTCTTCAACATTATCTTCTAAAGTGTCTGCATAAGTTGCTTCAAATTTATTGCTCAAAATTTCCTCAGGCGATATAGGCATCTTTTGTGTCTTGATGCAGTTGATCCTGGCATCTTGTTTGTAGTTACTCCTGAAAATTCTCTTTTTGTTGCTCGAGGAATTTATTCTAAAGTTGTTTAAGAAATTTCTGGTAGAGTGGCACCAGAATATTTTGCTAGGAGATGCTCCTATAATTTTCATGCAGTATTGCCACAACTTTCTCATTGAGTTTCTTCAGGTTTATTTTCTCCAGGATGATTTGAGTTACTCCATATATTTCGCTTAATCGCTTAAAATTTTTCTCTAATAATGTTTCCTGGAGTTTCTCCAAAAGGGCACAGGAGACGCTTTATGAATCTTTTTTTTTCTTTAAGTTCGTTCAGGCGTACGTTGTCATTTTTCACAAAAATGACCATAACTCAGGAAAGAAAAAAGAGCATTCCAAAAATTTCAGCGATCAAAGCTCATGAAATCACCTCCTCGAAAATATTTTTTTTGAAAATTTTCCGTGAGTTCAGGCATAGTTTTTCCGCCTTTTCTTTATGAATTGTCTCAACGATGGAAAATTTTGTGGAAAACTTTTTCCACTTCATATTTTTTTGGAATCCTGAGAAAATTTGCTTCCATTTTCATTAAAAAACTTTGTTTCTACGATGCTTCGTTCTTGAGTTATGATTTTTCAAAGTAAGTAGTATCAGGGGAAAACAAAAAAAAATCCACCTGAGTTTTCTGGGAAAATAGGCGTCCCTGAATTTCATTCATTTTTTTTGTTCATATATCCATGAGCCCTGTCTGCGGAAAAAAAACACGAAAATCTGCGACCCTTCGGCCCAATTTGTACGATAATAACAAAATCCCAGCTGTGTTCTTAAAAATAACAGTGGAAGCTAATTTTCATATAAAATAGCCAACTTTGACATGGTGTAACTTTGTTCTCCTATGACCGGTTGAGTTGAAAATTTGACAGTGAACTACAAATATGGTCAATTTAGTTATAGTAAAATTTAGATTTCTTCGGAGCGCTTGCAAAAAAGGTCAACATTTTGTGAAATTGCTCAAAATAATAGCAGTGAGAACAATTTCAATCTCTGCTCTACAGTGTACAATAAAAAAATAATTCAGGCGTTCGATTTGAATAGGTCGTATGTTTGCAGTGATTCCTATGTAGATTTGACCTATTCAAACCGAAAGCCAGAATTTCGCACGCCAGTGCCCCGAAAAAAAATTGCTATAACAAAATTGACCATGTGTGTATTACACTGTGCATTTCCATTATGCAAGCATACCGAGAATGAAAAATGTTTGCCATTTTTGATTAATATAATCTAAATTTTGCCCACAAAACCATATAGCCTTACAAATGTAAAGGACCAACTATTAAAAACGGATTTTTTGATACCCAGGTTTCACAAACTAAAGTTACTCGTTGCTGAAAAGATAATGGACCGCTCAATTTAGCATTTTTTTAAATTTCTTTGTATTTGTGAATTTTAACTTAATGCTAATTCTTCACAGCTATTTAGCATTCAACTGCACTCTTCTCTCCCCTCGTAGACTTCAGTCCATACTATTTTTTAAAAATTTGTATGGATCTCTTTTCACTTCTGTTCTCAAGTTATCTTGAGAACAGAATATCAGATATGTTAGAGCCTATTTAGATTAAAGGAAGGACACATTTAGTAATTTTTGTGTGGTATTGTAAATTTGGCTAATTTTACTCTTTATGGGTAAAAATTTCAACCCGGTACAACTTAATTCACCGTGAGAAAATATAACATTTTATAACTTTGTATTAAGTATCAATATATTGTTGATAAACGTTAAAAAAAATCATTCAATTCGGTTCACTGGTTTCCGAGATATGGCAGCACAAAAATGAGTTGTCTAAAAAATAGTGTTTTACCCGAACGGTTCTAACTTCGCGAAAAATTATTCAATCGAGCCCAAATTTGTACCAATGATGCACATATAACAGGTTTATAAACAGTCAAAATTTGAGATTTTTGATGCACTCTATGAAAAGTTACAGCATGTTGACATTTTGGCCACCCCCTGTACATATATCTATTCAGTATATGCACGTCACCAGAGGTGAAAGTGGATGTATTTCCTCAGTTTTTTTTATAAAATGGTGGAATGACATTTTCAAAATCGGTTTTCACATACAGTTAGCTTTACAGTTACAGTTACGTTAGAGTTACACAATCTTTTTCTTGGCTGAAGAAGCTCATAAGTTTTCCAGAAAACATTCTGATTTTTTAAATTTCGTTCAAGAATGATTCCTCTAACTATTTTTTGTATACCGATTCAGGAAACATTACTCTGTAATTTTATAAAAATAAAAAAAATAAAACAAAAAATGAGAAATTGTATTTAGTTTAGCCTTAGTCCTTAGTCTTTATATCTTTGGAGCATTTTCGCTTCAACCAGGAGTTTTGCAAAATATCTTTGTGTACTAAGTAACCCAAATCTGTCCCCGTTTGCAGCATCCATATCAGTCTAGAAATTTCAAGAGCGTCAAGCAAATGAAGTGTACTTATAAGATGTATCTATTGTCTGCTGATGGCAGGGCTGATAACAAGGAGTAGGCTGTATTCCCATCAACCGGCCTGTCGGGACACTTTTTGGCTTGGAAACATTTTCCCAAGCTACAGGGGATGGCCAAAATGTTTGAGATAGGCAACTTGCCTACCCCAAACATTTTGGCCATCCCCTGTATCATGCGCCGGCACCGGGAATAGAAACACAGGTAGATGATAGTCATATTTTACGAGGCAAAATTGTCAGTCCAACAGATGTCACAGGATGGAACTGTATTGTGTGAAAGTGACATCCTTTTTTCCACTACACAAGGACAAAAACTGTTATCAATGAGCCTTTCTAGGGTGTTGAAGGGCTCTATTATTCACGTTTGTGGCTGTGATATATTACAACGGACTGTGGCGCTACTATTGCCATAGTAGTAAATGCATTTGCATTTTACCTGATCTGTGAACAAACTTCATGAAGCTTACCAGTTTGTGATAGCTACATTTACTGTTGTTGCGAACACAAACTTTTTTCGAAATTTCTACGAAAACTTCGTCAGGAAGTAGTCCAAGGGTATAGTGAAATATTATTCTGAGCCAGAGCCAGAGAAGAGAATTGCCGGACAAAAGAGGCACAAAACAAGCAACACCCAAGAAACATAAGTAACTGAATAACAGTTTCTTAAGCTAAAGTTTGCTTAAGAGTTGTTTGTTCAGCTCTTATACAGCTAAAATGTTTGTTGGGCAAAAAAGGCGTGGCGATTACTCCCAACTGATAACAAATGATGCCATGATCTCGATTTTGTTTTGTTGGTGACAAAACAGAAGCTGAATTTGTTGCGTATTTCTTAACTATTCGATCATTACTAACCTAAAATCGATACTGTTTGATGATAAATCCTTAACAGTGTTGCAGTGTTTACCGAATCGCAATGCATGGTTTGAAAATCTGAAAATTCGCGATGATTAATCTTTATCCAACTCTGTTCCAATTGGGACAAACCTAAGTCGCATGGGATGGATTGTTGCAACAAATTCAGGTTGCAACATTGTCATTATTTTTGGGCGATTGTTGAAATTGGATTCACTATTCTGAGCAAATGGAACCAAAACAGTCACTATGGGTAAAGAACCCAAGATAATGTTTTAGAAACCCGATCTTGAGGAACTCCCCAAGTTACTTAGAAGCTTTTATAGAAGCACTGATATTTTTTTTTTCTGAAATAGCACACAAAATCTACCAGAAGCTTAACCTAAATACATATACCAAAATATACCTAGTGGTTTAAGCGAATACTTCTATGGGATTTTCCTAATAGCTTTGCCGAAAAAATCTCAAGAAATTTGGTAGTTTTTTTTAATTTTTTTAATTTTTTTTATCTTTATTAGAGAGACTTTCAGCCCTCGGCTATACAGTAGTTATTTTCCCAAGCATGTTCTACATTTTTTTCAAGTTATTTCCTGAAGGAATAAAAAAAATTACATAATTGAAAATAGTGAGGGCCCATATAGCCGAGGTGGTAAACGCACGGGTATTCAGCATGACCATGCTGAGGGTGACGGGTTCGATTCCCGGTCGGTCCAGGATCTTTTCGTAAAGGAAATTTTCTTGACTTCCTTGGGCATAGAGTATCTTCGTGCCTGCCACACGATATACACATGCAAAATGGTCATTGGCAGAGGAAGCTCTCAGTTAATAACTGTGGAAGTGCTCAAAGAACACTAAGCTGAGAAGCAGGCTTTGTCCCAGTGAGGACGTTACGCCAAGAAGAAGAAGAAGAAGTGATTCCACAATATTCGCACTACCATTTCTTCCAAGAAATTTTCCAGAAATTCCATAAAAACCCTTAACCTTCCAATACCCAACCTGGTCTTTATACGGGGTTAGTTTGTGCATTCTTGTATTTTTTCTTTAATATGTTTACTTGGGCGAACAAATATTTAAAAAAATATATTTTTTTACCTAAAACTGGAGAGCCAAAATACTGAACCGATTCCAATAAGATTTTTTTTCTGTACAAAAAGCACAGACAAACAGACATACTACTCAAATTGAAATCATCGCACGATTTAACGGTCATTTTGAAAATGTAGTGTGGTTCGGACTGTGCTCGCAAGTGTCATGGTGGCGCTGCTGTGTCACCGTCACCTCTCAATTTTGGAGAGAAATGAACGCGACGCCGACCAATGTTTACATAAAATGACTCAATCATGAACCTTCATTCATGTTTTATGAATGGATGACGCCTCGGGGGAGTCGTCACCTGCAAAATTGTTACATCGAGCCGAGGGAAACAACACCTGTAAATGAATGCTTCGGATTGAGCATTATAGAGGGTGCTAGTGAGATGCCAAACGATGTTTTGGAAGCAATTTTCTTCTAAGTAATGTGTCTGTTTGTCTGTGCAAAAAGTATGCATGTAGAAGTATTGTGTCAAAATTTCATTCAATTTGATCTTATCGTTAAAAGTTATAGCAATTTATGTAGCACTAGGTCGCAACACAGACAAACAGACACATTACTTAGAAGAAAATTGCTTCCAAAATATCGTTTGGCATCTCACTAGCACCCTCTATAATGCTCAATCCGAAGCATTCATTTGCAGGTGTTGTTTCCCTCGGCTCGATGTATCAATTTTGCAGGTGACGACTCCCCCGAGGCGTCATCCATTCATAAAACATGAATGAAGGTTCATGATTGAGTCATTTTATGTAAACATTGATCGGCGTCGCGTTCATTTTTCTCCAAAATTGAGAGGTGACGGTGACACAGCAGCGCCACCATGACACTTGCGAGCACAGTCCGAACCACACTACATTTTCAAAATGACCGTTAAATCGTGCGATGATTTCAATTTGAGTAGTATGTCTGTTTGTCTGTGATCGCAATATGCAGATGTGGTTTTTGGTATAGTGACATTCAAACTGCTCTAACTTTTAAAATGTTCAACTGAACTGGCTGAAATTTTCACTGAAAAAGTTTAATGCAGCAACAATTTTACACTGTCAAAGTTTCCTAAAAATTGGGGCAGTGTTGCCAATTCTACAGTCAAAATAGGCACACTGATTTTAAAATGTTAAAAAGTGCCCAAAATTTGAAAAACCCGTTTTTCGTTCGAATTGTTAAAAAAAGTATTGAACCGATTTTGATGAAATTTTCAGGGTATTATCAACACATAATATGCTATTCCTGGTTAAAGAATCAGCTATTTTTGTGAACCCAATCAAAAGATAAACATTATTTTGTGCGTCTCATTTTTTTCGAGTCCAGTCTTTAATTGTTCCTGAATCAGTAAAAGAGTTTATAGGAAAGTTGAATACACTCTAAAATAAGTGTCCTTAAAAGTACAATATTAAATAAAATAAAATAAAATTTTTCAGAAAAAAAATATAGAAATATTTTGATAATAATCATAAAAACCAAAACTGTTTCCATCTTTAAAAAAAAGGCGTCCAGGAAAAATATAAAAGTGTGAGGATGTTCAAAAATAAAAATTAGAAAAATCAAAACCAAAATTGACGAAATTGCGATTTATAAAGAATCACTTTTCTAAAAATGTTTAAATTGATTTAAGATGACGAAAAAATGATATTTTGATTAAAATAAAAAAATGGATAAAGAGGGTTAACAATTTTCGTTACCAATTCGTTTATCAAAAATTTCATCAAAACTTTTTTGGTAAAAGTTTTTTTTACCGCCTTTACTTCTCTACAAATTCCAAAGCAAATTTCGACTATATTTGAAACGATTTCTTGGGAACGCAATGGCAAATTCTTATAGACGTTTCATCAAATATTTGCATAATAATTTTGCAAAAACTATCCTGGTATAAACATTATTGCTGAACAATGGATGAATAAATCCCTCTTAAGCTTAATTTTATTTTTTTTACCTGGATAAGCTGTTATTCAACTATCACTGCTTTTAGTTAGTTTTTTTTTCTGGGTTTTCTCCAAGCGTTACTACAGACTTCGTAAAACTTCTCCAGTAACCACTTAGTAAGTTATAAAAAAACACAGGCACCGTCTTCAGCCAGAGGCTGTACAGACTGAACGAAACTTAACACACGTTATGTTCAAAGAGAAAGTATTATGAAAATCGAATGTACCTCAAATGTGATTTCCTAGGATCGTAGTTTTGGACCTCTTGTTTCAGAATTTGTGCGGTTTAAAATATTTCATCTTGGGTTTTTTTTGATATTTTTGATTTTTTCCTATTTTCCATACAAATTGCGTTGCGTTGCATGGTAACAGAGTAATTCGTAGAATGCATACTGAAAGTTGTCATGTTGAAACTTTAATACTCCTATTCTAACTACTTATGGAATGCTATTAGGGAGGGAATAGCTATCCAATTAGAGGTTGAAGTAAAAAAGACATGATAACTTGCATTGCCGGCCACGCCCATCTTCTCCGTTACGAGGATAGGAAAGGATGTGATGATATGACACCTACTTTATGAAAGGCTTTTTCCTATTTTCCATACAAATATCGAAAAAAGTCATTTTAAGAATTTCGTCCCATATAAAAATGTATGAAAAAAAACCAAGATGGATTATTTTAAACCACACGTTTTCTGAATGTAGAGGTCGAAAAATATGGTTCTAGCGAATACATTTTGAGGTACATTCACTTTTCATAATACTTCCCTTTGGATATAGCGTGTAACACTAGATAACGGACACACGGATCATGCACCAGTGGATACAGAGAAGAAACTATTCCCACGAAAAGTTTCGTCGCCAGGAGCGGGAATCGAATCCTCACTCCAAAGCATGGTGCGATTAGAAGCTTGGTGACCCTAACCGAACGGCTACGAGGCTTTAATTATATAATTAAAATTATGTTTAAGAACTCCAATGGGTTGAGACCTCTCTCCTTCTGGAACGGGGGGCTCCCATACTAATGAAACAGAAATAAATTGAGAATAAATTCGACACGATCGCAATCTAGACCCAAATCTAGAGTGCAGTACTGCAATGAACTTAAAAATGCTCAAATTTGAAATAAAAGTATAAAATGTACTCCAATTCCAAAAGAGTTCAATCCCTAATATTTTTTCCCAAGTAACATTTTTTAGTCGAATAGACTATAAGAGGTTCTCAAAACCATCTTAAAACCTAAATAAAATATATAGGGTTTTATGACGACTTTTTTAAAATTTTCTGAAGGTATTCCTCCAGGAGTTTTTCTTTGGGATTTCTTCAGCAGTTCCAATTTTTGTTTGCAGAGATTCGAAGATTCTATCAGAAATTCCTTCAGGGTTTTCCTTCAGAAATTCCTTTTAAGAAAGCTTTCAGACCTTCCAGATCTTTCATCAGAGATCCTTTCAGAATTTTTACCGGTGATGCTTCAGGAATTTCTACGAAGAATTTTTCAGCAACTGCTGCATAAAATACTACAGGAAATCACCATTGTTTTGCATTTCCATAGCATTTTTCAAGAAATTCATCTACGATTACTTGAGGGTTCTCCAGTTCTTTCAGGTATTCATTTTAAGATTTCTTAAGAAATCCTTTTTTCCAGAAATTTATCCCTTCAGTAATTTTTGTATACTACTTCATTCAGAAATTGAAGGGTGTCGGGTACCAATTATGGCAAAACTATTCCTATAAAAATAACAAGAAGTTTTGTTAACGTGAAATTTTATGCACATAATTTTTCTTGTTGATTTGCATCGTTAAAATCAACTACACTCAAACCTCCATTTAGGTAGGATCCATTTAGGTAAAATCTATTTAGGTCCCTCCATTTAGGTAACGTTACCTAAATGGAATTTGACTGTGTTCAGATCAGTTGGAGTACTCAAGATTAGGTATAAGGTTCGTTTATGGGAAAGAAGTAGTGAGTGGTGTTAAGGGGATATGGGGGAAGGGGAGGAGGGATGCAATGTTGAGATATGCCCCCTGACACCCACCCCCCCCCCCCCCCCCTTCCTTGCAGTGTTGAAAAGTGTCTGTATCCAGCGTCATTTCCAGCTGAAATTGAGATAAGCTACCATCCTTCCATCATTCAATTGATATCAGCTCTAGCATTGATGACGTCAAACCCGACATCAACCTATCATTCACCTGTGTTTATTTTGGCCACCAAACCCAACATAGTCCCAACAGTTGTTCGATGTTGGTCCAACAATGGTCCAACATACGATAAAAATTGACCCGACTTTGACTCGACATTCAATAATTTTTCAGTCTGGCGGAATTTCGCAGAGTTTTTCGTGTTTTGTGCCCAGCTAGTCATTTGAATGACAATTCTGATCTAAGACCCTCCAAAACCCCCGAAAACGCCCCTGAAGCCCCTCCCCTCCTGAAACCCATCCCCTCCTGAAACTCCTTGAAAGCCATCTGAAACTCCCTCCACATGACCCAAACATGATCTCCTTCAAATCTCCTAGTAACTCTCCCTTCCTAAACTTTTTTGTAACCTTGTACTCCATTTAGGTAATAAACTGAATCCATTTAGGTAATGAATCCATTTAGGTAAAAATTCTATTTAGGCAGTCCCGACTCGTTACCTAAATAGAGGTTTTAGTGTATGACGAATTTGAGGTACTATAGCCATAACTGGAACACTGAGGCTTTTGGAAATCCTTCTAAGAACTCTTTCTGAGATATTTGGAGTTTTTCCAAGGATTCATTCAGATAGTAGCCTTAAGGAATACTCTCAGTACTTTTTGTTGCAAATTATGCTCAGATTTCTGCAGACATTTTTGAAGATATTCCTTCAGAATATTTCTCAAAAAATCCGAGAATTTCTCCAGCTATTTTTCCTTGGAATTACTTCCAGAATTCTTTCAGCGGTTTCTCATAATTTGTTTCTAAGAAGGTATTTCAAGGAGTTTTTGTTTTCAAGTGTTTTCCCAGACATTCATCCTGGAAGTCTTCCATAGATAACTTCCGAAATTGCTTCAGGATTTTTTGCCCAGAAACTTGAAATCACCAGGAGTTGTTTTAAGGGATTCCTTCAGACAATTTTTTGGGGATTTATTTAGAGACTCCTTCAGGTTCTTTCAAGAATTCTTTCAGTTACTTTGCAATTTCTGGAAGAACTGCTAAAAAAAAATCACAGGAAGAATATCTGAAGAAATTAAGGAATTTTTGAAGCAATCACTGTAGAACGTTTGAGGAATTTCTGAAAAACTCCATGAAAGTACTTTGATGAAAAACCTTGTTGATGTTCCCTAAAATTCTGAAGAAGTTTTTGGAGCAACTTTTGAAGAACTTCATGAGGGAGTTAATGTATAAATCTGCATAAATCCCAGCAGTGTTCTTGGAGGAATTCCAGGAAGAATTTCCGAAGAATTTCATAGATAAATTCCTCGGGAACACTTGTTGGGATTCCTAGAAAAGTATCACAAAATACGCGAACACAAGACGGAACACAACACTTGTCGTTCTTACTAGTTAAAAAGGAAGTTGAAAACTTACCTTTTTTTTTGGTCGACCGGTTTCGGGCTCGAAATTGACCATCTACGGGACGATGTCCGACTGATTATATTGAGAGTATATTCAGGATATTTCTCGAAAAATTCTTAAAGTAATTCTTGAAAAAAAAATCTTTGAGGGAAAGTATGCTTGGGGCAATCTGTGAACGTATTTGTGAAGCATTTCCTGTAGGAATACCTGGAGAAGAGAAACCATAGATCGACTTCTATAAAGATCCATAGAAAAAAACTCAAGATTTTTCTCAAGAAATTCCTGTAGAAATCTATATATATAAAAATGAGTTTGAAGTCCCTTTGAGGCAACAAAACTCACGAACGGGTGGACCGATCAGGATGACTCTTGCATGGTACGGTTCGTATTCGTGGTGGCTGTGTTTATATGTACAAAAAGTTACGAATATCAACTAAAAAAGTAAGAAAATTGATAAAATACTGATTTTTTATCAGCTGGGAAGAAAATCAACACGATCGAAATGAAACCAATCTAGAGTGCGGTGCTATTTTGAGCTCTACAGTTGTCAAACCACCACAAGGCGGCAAGACAGGGCAAGACGAAGTTTGCCGGGACAGCTAGTTCCTAATAAATGTATCTTAAAAAGTCCTTAAAGAAACTCCTGCTGGATTTTCTGGATAAATTCGTGAAAAAAAAAATCTTGGACACATTTCTGTGGGAATTTTTAACGGAATCCATGAACAAATCTGTGGTGGACTTCTTGGCAAACTTACAAAATAATCTCTGCACCAATTTCTGAAAGGAATTCTTTAATATGTTTCGAAGAAACCGCAGGAAGAATCCCTGGAGAAAGTTCTGAATGAATCCCTGGAGACATTTCCAAAGGGGTTTCTAAACGAATTGCTAGATTTTTTTTAATAATCCATGAATTAATTCCTATCGGAGTTTCAGGAGGAACCCAATAATTAATAACTCAGAGGCAGAAGAAACCCATAGATATCTACCAAAAAGAATTACACTAGTTTACAAAAAAAAAAACGAAAGTCATGCACTTCTATCAACGACCACATTTTTTTTATACATAATTATGTTCTGATATCAAGATCGTGCTTTAAAAACAGTTTTTGAGTTATTCCGGACAATTAAGCTTTACAGTTTTTAAAAATATGGAATTTACTATTTTATTATTATATATTCGAATATAATATGTTCCGATCATCTGAAAATAATTTTTGAAATCGAAATTTCAAGAAAACGACTAGAGCTAGAAGTTTGGTGCCAAAGAACGGTTTGTAGAGTGGAACAGGGGCTCAATTTCGCCAAAGAAAGAATTTTTTAAAGATAATTGACAAAAACGGATTAAAACACACTATACTTTTGAGGTATTTGCTCTAGAAAACTTACTTATTCAACTAAACCAATCGATTCAAAGATGCCATTTGGTAGAAAGTTCAATAATCTTTCAAATAAGGGTTAAAAAACAGCGATAAGTTTAACCAATTTCAAGTTATAGCCAGTTAAGGTGAAGATATGACGAAGCCACACATCGAATTTTCAAGAGCACAAATCTGGCGAACCGAACTTCGGTTTGCGCTGAAAAGTTGATCGATTGGTTCTCCGCTGGTGGTGGTCAATCGATCAACTTTTCAGCGCAAACCGACTTTTGGTTCTTCAGATTTGTGCTCTCGAAAATTTGAGGTGTGGCTTCGTTATATATTCACCTTAAGGCTATAATAATCAAAAACATGGAAAGTTCAATAACTACGTAACGGTTGAGATTTGACCATATGCGTAGAACAATTTTTTTCATCATTAATGATCCTCTATCACCCTTTAAAAAGTTTGCACTCACGAACCTAACACCCTGTATACCCGGATAAAACTAACCATAGGGTGTTTGGTGAAAACCATTCCTGCACCATACAGTGTACCAGCTACAATACAGTGTATTGTAATGAAATGGTTCGCTAAAAGCTTTGCACGTTGTAGCTACTATACATTTACATTCGAATTTTATGTAACAATATATTATACTGTTTTTCTTACGTTTGAACCATTCACTTTTCCGAAGCATTATTTTTCCTTGCATTTTTAATTATTTATTTTTAATTAATTTATTATTTGTTGATTTTCGTGACTTTTTTGATGCAAAGGAAAGTAAAGAGAAAAAAGTGAATAAGTTGAAACAGCAATTTGAAATCAATAAAATTTTTAAATAAGTGGTAAACCAGATGTCTTAAGGACTGCAGATCCAAGAGATATGGCGGGCTAAGTATGTAGAGTGCGATGAGAGGAATACCAATGTAGGTCAACCCGGAAAGACGCAGGTCAGATTACCGTAAATCAGTGGATGAGTTCAACACTATTCTTTCTGTATTTGGATTTAGGGGAGTTTTATCCTCTCCTCTCATGTCAACTTGCCTTCGATCACAACCGAATCAAATGCGATTGACGAAATTTATCTTTGACGTAGAGCCATCTTTAAAATATGGACTGGACTGAATACTGAAATGACTTCTAATATAGGTTCGTCTGCGGGTTCGCTTTTTAACCTAACTTATATTTGAATCGAACTTGACAGTCTTCTCATGAGTTGTTATGTATTTTAAACTTTAGTCAAACTGGAGCCTGAATATTGCAATAACGGTTAAGCACGCTGTAATGATGCCTATGTACCTCGTCAACCACTTCATGCAACTACATTAGTGGTCTAATAACATTTAGCGCGCTTGGCATAGTTCCATCATACCGCTCAAAGTGTTGCCACAAATAATGCTTAGTTTGCAAAACCCGGTTATCTGGATGGTGGGGCATGGGAGCCTAAGCTTCAACTGTTAATGCAATCAGAGGCTACTCAGACTTAGACGTGGGCGATCCTATATATGAAGGGTTATCCAAAACGCTCTGGAGAATTTTCAAAGCGCATTCTAATAAGATTAGTAAGCCTAAGAAGCCATTAACAGGAGGAAAATGGCAAGATAATATAACAATATGGTTTATGTAATGTAATACACTACAGCATAACAAAAGAGAACCATTCCAAAACCATGTGATTAAATGTATAGCCAGTAGTAAAGTTACAATTAAAAATAATATATTTACGATACATTATATTGTTTGAAACTATACATGTACCATACAATGAACGGTATATTAAAATCCACGTATCAGTATTTAGAACAATTCATTTCCAATAAAATATATGGTTTTGCAAAAATATATATATGGAGAAAAATATTTTTTTTGTTTTGTTACGATACTTAACAACCTGTATAGTATATTGTAAAAATCTTATTTACAATTCACTGTATGGTGTTTACATTACATTTTATTGTTTCTGTATTTTTATTTTTACTGTGGTGTCTATCGTAAAAATATGATTCTAAATAGTACTGTTACAATACAACGTTCGGTTTTTCTACTGTATTTTTTTATTCGGGTAGGCAGATCATCTCAGGACCCACGATTTACTTCCCTTTCGAAGGAAGAACTTACATTTTGTGAGTTTGTCGGAACTAGGATTTGATCTCGGCCCTCGGCGTGACAGTCACGTGCTCTAACCATCTTACCAGGTTCGCTCTACACAAGTTACGATGAGAAGTAGGATCTACCCCACTTATGGATTTTCACCAGAATATAAAAAGATTTAGAAATCGTTAGCACTCAGCACTTCATTTGTGAGCAGTTTATTTTCCGATTTCCAATCTTAAGCCAAATCGACTTGTTTGCGTTGGAAATGACATATTGATGGCCACATTAAATACGTAGTTCTACGGTTCTACAACGCTTAACCACAGACAAACAGACGTAACACTTGCAAAATTTCCATCGACCAAGCTTTTAACGATCATTTTAAATTTTCATAGTTGTGGCTTTCACAACCAGAGGCGCGCGCATCGTTTTTATATGCGTTTGACGTTTCACACTAGCGCCTTCTGTTGACGATATTGCACAACACAGTGATTCGAGCAACTTTTCCACCAGGTGATGGTAGTGTGAACTGGGCGATGGATTTGCATGAAAATCGTTCAAGGTGTGACGTCTGTTTGTCTGTGGCTTAACGGTGCATTAAGAGGACAAACAAAATTGGCAAATAAACGCAGCTATTGCGAGGCAAACGAATCGTTTTGACCCATTTTCGTGTACACTTATCACGTTGAAATGGAATCGATTCAACTTTATGTAATAATCGATGGTTTTCCTATTTTGCCATCGACTTCGCTGATATGTAGGGTGGGTGCATCGACCTATCCACCCTCTCCTGATAGATTCCTGTAGTTTTCCGATAGGTACATAGACGAAAATCCCGTTTGTCAAGTCCGGATGTAATTTAGCCGTAGCACATTATAGGTAGATACCTATCTACGTCTGACCGGAATAACATCACGACCGCTTGGTTTGTTTTTCTCGGATTACGCTTAAAATCAGCAGATCGAATCGATTCTGGAATTTTCCTCTCATTCCTGGTATCTGATTCGAATCCAAGTCCTGCTAGGTTGACGACTAGTTGGACCACCACCGACCGTATGGAGTTGTTTGTGTCCCCGGCAGATAGGCAGCTTATATCCTTCCAGCGGCTACGTGCGGTAACGGATGAACGCAATCCTTTTTAGCCGTGATGTAGCCAGCAGTCGCGACTCGATCGGTAAAAAATGCAAATGCGCCCGTCCACGTTCGGACGTCCACATTGCTGCCGTTGATGGTGCTAAATCGCCCGGGGAGCTGCGATGTCATCAACTTCGGGAGGTGGTAGACTGGTTCATTGGTATTTGAAAAAAAAAAGATCTTCTCGTTCTACGCGCTATTCAGGTGTTCATCGATGTGCTGCTTCCACCTTCCAATGACCTCTTGTCCGTCCGTTAGGAGGCTCTCGTCTTTATCCCTGCACGTTTCAGCTTACGACGCGAAACCTTTGCGAGATGCATTGAGCTTCTGGCTTAAGATAGTGCAACGGCAGCTTAAGGACAAACGTCTTAAAATCCCGCTTCAACGGTGCGTCAAAACTTCAGACAAACAAATCAAATGTCAAGAAGCAAGCTTCAAACAACAGTGCATTTCATTATTCTGTTCTTGCTCACTTGAAATAAGCTTAAAATAAGAAGATCAGGTTTTGTTAACGAAGGGATTTGTGCGATCAAAACCATGAGTAGGTGCCAAAGTCAGCCATTGTGGCGGCCATTTTGGGATTCTAACAAGTTTGTCCTTAATTTCCTCGTGCGTGCTTCGTTTCTTCCGAAGAAAGCGAGCCTGTTTGTACCATGTCATGTTCTGCCGGATACCATGCTGCAGCATAACCGGCCTTAATATGTTCAGCCCTCCTTTCAGTTTGATTTTCAAATATAACATGGTTCGTTTAATTTAATACAATCGACCAGCCTAACGCCACCCCTAGTTGGATGTGCATTTTTCTCGCTTCGTTCACGGCTAAAGCAATTACAGTATTTTTTCCGTCTCTTATTTGCGAATCGCACCCTACCAAAGCACATTACATTTGAAATTCATGAGGATTTCATTGGGCCGTTTTACGTTCGTTATTTTATTCCGTCATTGCTTTCTGGGAGCTTTCCAGTCCGGCAACGGATTCCGGTCCTATTTTCTGCTCAAAATTATCGCTTTCGAACGTTGGAGTACTGACGACGAGGCACACTGGTAGATGGTTTTTGGAATTCGGTGATTGTCACGCTGCTGTTTCAATTGTACTGACTGCGAGAAGTTTATTTATAAAGTGTGAATGAGCCGATCTGGGACAAACTTATTATAATTTCATGAACCATTCTGGGTAGGTACCATAAAGTTCGCTTGTTGGAATCGTTTGTTACCATATACTTGTTCCATCATCAGGAGAGCTTATCAGGCCATTTACAGAATTTGTAATTGTAGCCATTTTCATCTCGAAGTAGCAAAAATTGGCCATCAATTTTCGCCGGACCCCACATCTCAAGGGAAACGCAATCAAATCTCTCCAGTTGGAAAGTTTAGTTCAAACAAACTATTTCTCCATCGAATTACCTTCCCCCGCTCGGTTCCATCGTTCGTTGTCGTCGATTCACAATCCAATGGAACCGGTCCATCGCTTGCCCTTTGGATTAATAGAACAACTTTGCCAACAAATAGTGCTCTTGTAGGTAGTCTGTCTAACGCGCCCATAAAATGCAAAACATGCGATACGGAAAATGATAAGACTCTTCGTAGGAAATAGTTCTTCAAAAAGTTTATATTACCACTGCTCTCGATACCTATGATTGAATTTCCCCATTCTCCTCGACCCAATGTTTGTTGAAGATTCCATTTTTCAAGGAGAAATTTTTCAGAAATTTGTCCGAATAGGTGTTTTTAAAGTTGGAATTTCTTCCGGCATTCCTGTTATCTAACTTGCTAGTTTGTGTAGGATTTTTTTTTCCAGAGTTTCTCGAACGAACAACAAAAACATTTCTCCAGAATTTAAACATTTCTTCTTGAGCTTTAATTTTCAATATTTAAATAGGCGTGCCTTTTCAGATAAATACCCACTTTTTTCGAAGGTTTTTGTTTTTTGCCTTTCTCGTACACAAACTGTGTACTGTGTGTGTACTGAAAGGCTATATGTTCACTCAAAAAACCGATTGTCGATATAAGGCTCGGGGGGTCAAGTCACATATACCAACCAACTCAGTTCGACGAATTGAGATGATGCCTGTATGTGTGTATGTATGTATGTCTGTGCGCAAAATAAGTTCGCTTACTTTTAAGTCACTTCTCACTGACCGATTTTTCGGATTATAGCTCGAATCGTTCCGGAATTTTACCACATTGTTTGCTATTAAAACTGGTCCGGATCCGTCGAGGCGTTCCGGAGTTATGGCCATTTAAGTAATCTGGGCCAGCACCGGTAGAACTGGTAGTGTATAAAACTAAACCAAGCCCCATCATTGGACACTTCAAGCTGCGGCGATTTTTGTAGTCTTTGGCATGATTGACGAATTTTGTGCGGAAATCAACACTGGAGACTAGAAATTCCACGATGTCGGCCCAAAATTCAAGTTGGCAGCCTAATATTCAAGATGGCGGCTGTTTAATGGTGTTTTGGCATGATTTTAGCATTAGAGGTGTATGGTATGGGGAAGATGTCCGCAGTTCAAAAATGGCGACTATAATATCCAAGATGGCAGTCTAACATCAAAGAGTGCGGCTCAAAATTAAAAATGCCGGCTGTTTAATGACGTTTTAAGTCCTAAAACAATGCAATAATGGTATATTTGATATAGGGAAGATGCCCTAAGTTCAAAAAATGGAGACCATCATATCCATGATGGCGGCCTAAAATCCTAAATTACGGCTCAAAATTCAAGATGGCTTCAAAACAATGCAATATGGGGATATTTGGTAAGAGAAAGATGTCCTAAGTCCAAAACTGGTGACCAGAATATCCAAGATGGCTGCTGTAAATTCAAGATAGCGGCTGTTTAATGATGTTTTAGGTTCTTAAACCATGTATTATGACTATATTTGGTATGGGGAAGATGCACGGAGTTTAAAAATATCGACCAGAATATCCAATCCGTCTCTTAATTCAAGATGGTGGCTGTTTAATGGAGTTATAGGCTCCAAAATCATGACCTAGCAACTAAGTTTTAAAGTGAAGGCAATATTCGTACATTTTACGTAAGGCCTCCACTTTATCATCTTATGAAACATCTTATACGATGACTAGTTGTCTGAGGAAATATAGGTATATTTGATACGCAGAAAATGTCCGGAGTTCAAAAATGGCGACCGGAATATCCAAAAAGGCGGATGTTTAATGGAGTTTGAGGCTCTAGAGCTTTTCAATATGGGTATTAGTATGGGACACGTTTGTATGGATAAAATAAATTCTCGCTCCAGTCGACTTTTTAAATCCCATTCAGGTCCCATATGAACTGTGAAAAATTTCAGCGCAATTGGTGAAACTATAATTTTGCGCAAGCGGTTCAAAGTTTGCATAGGATTTACTATGGGAAAAGTTACACTTTCAAACAAAAAATCCCAAAGGTTTGCTCCTTGTCTCCATAATTCAAATCGGTCAACGCTTCTTGTAGAAAAAAAAAACATTTATGAAACTTTCCTTCGAAGACCGCAGAACAATTGGATGCTTGTGGAAAAAGATATTGATTTATTACCGATTGGTGATCCAACGAACGGCAGCAGCCAAGGCAGCAGGTACAGTGCTGCTAATAAAACAAAAAGCAGTTCGTTGGATCACTAGCCGGTAATAAATCAAAAACTTTTACCACAAGTATAGAATTGAGGGGCCCAGAATCAAAGGGGTGTAAGTGACCGATAGAATTCCGGAAGGGAGTCCCTAGAGTAAATTTTGAAGAATTCCCCAGATATTTTCAAAGAACTCTCAAATAATGGAATTCTTGGAAAACTTAACCGAAAGGAAGTCCTGGACGAATCGTTCTGGAATGAACATATTCAAAAAGACATGTCTGGAATATAAGAAGGAATTCCTAGAGGAATTCCAGGTGCATTTCCTGGAGAAATTCCCGGAGGAAACTTAGATAAAATTCCGAAAGAGTCTTCCCTGGGTGAATTCCCTGGAGCGTTCCCGGAAAAATGTCTGAAAGCGCTTCTTGCATGTAAGTGATTACTTGTCTAAAGTAAGTCACAGTGACTTCTGCGCAATCAAAACCGGTGCTGCCGTGACTCTTCGTTGACATATGTGTTGCTTGGAAGAATCACTGGATTACTTATTGTAAGAATTCCTGATGGATTTTCCCGAGTAAACTATCGAAGAAACTGCTGGAGGAATTCCTGAAGGAATCCCTGGAAAAATTTTAAACAAATTCTTGGGCAAGTTCCAAGAGACATTTCTGAAAAAATCTCTACACAAATTTCGGAAGGAGACCCCTGGTGACATTCCTGAAGGAATTCTAGGATTAGCCCTAAAACAATCGTTGGTGGAAACCCTTGAGGAATTCCCGGGGAAAGTTCTGAAGCATTCTCTTGACAAATATGTGAGAGAATCCCTGATGGACTTCTAAAAGAACACCCTCAAAATATCCCCGGAAAAACTGCTAGCGAAATCTCCGGAGGAGTTTCTGAAAAAATCAATGGAGAACTTCTTGAAAGGGTTTCTTGGAAAAAAACAAGATTCTCAGGATATAATTCTGAAAGAATCGCAGGAGTAATTTCTGAAAGAATTACTTTACAGGACCGGCGGAGGATGTTCTTGGTGGAATTCATGGATGGACTCCAAAAAAATGTTGGAAATAATTCCTGGATGACTTCTTAGAGAATTTAATAGCTCCTGTATGCATTCCTCTAACATTGTCAATAAGATTCCCCGAAGCAATTCTTGCAGGAGTTCTTGGAGAAATCCCCGATAAAAACCCGTTGATGAACATTGGCGTAGCTAGCTTTTTCTTTCTTCTCACTCACTCTCCTGAAAAAAAAGAGAGGGTTGCGAGGGGGGGCCTGTGCTCCCTCTTTCATCCTTCTTTTTCTCGTGTTTGTTTAGGAGAGTGAGCGAGAAAAAAGAAAAAGCTAGCTACGCCAATATTGATGAATCCCTAGAGAAATTTTTAAAAGTATACCTGAATGAATTCCTGTAGGGATCCCTGGATGAGTTCCTGGAGGAATTCCCAGGAGACTCCTTAGAGGAGTCCTGAGAGGAATCCTTAGAGGGGTCCTGGGAGGAATCCTGGAGATATTTCTAAAAAAAAAAACTCTTGAGGAATTCTTGGAAGAATTCCTAGGGAAATTTCTGGAGGCATTTCTAGGCAAATTTCTGGAGAATTTCCTGTAGAAATCCCTGGATGAATTCTCTGGATGAACTCCTGGAGGAAATCCTGGAGGAATGCCTGGAAGAACCTCTGGACAAATTCCTGGCGGAATCTCTGGAGCAATTTTTGAAGGGGACCCTGGAGAAATCCCTGGAGGAATTCCTGAAGAAACCTTTAGAGAAAATCTTGGAGGATACCCTGGAGGATTTTCTGAAGTAATATCTGGAGGATTTCCCGAAAGAACATCTGGACATATTCCTGGAGCAATCCCAGGTTGAATTTTCATAGGAATCTTTAGAGGAATTCTGGGAAAAATCTTTGGAGAAATTTCTGTTGAAATCTCTTGAAAAATACCTGGAGGAGTTCCTTGAGGAATTTCTAGAGGGATTCCTTGAGGATTCCTTGAAGAAATTACCGAGGAATTCTTGGAGGAATGTCTAGAGGATATCCTGGAAGAATTTCTGGAGCAATTCCTGGAGAAATTCTTGGCGTCATGCCTGTAGAGATTCCTGGAGGAATCTCTAGAGAAATTCCTGGAGGAATCTTTGCATAAATTTCCGAAGGAATCCCTGGGGGAATTCTTGGAGGAATTTCTGGGGGAATATCTGAAGGAATCCCTTGAAGAACTCCTGGAGAAATCTCTGGAGTAATTAATGGACGAATTCCTCGAGGAATCCCAGGAGGAATCCCTTGAGAAATTCTTGGAGGAATCCCAGGATTAATGTTTAAAGGAATCCCTGCAAGAATTCCTAGAGAAATCTCTGGAAGAATTCCTGGAGCAATTTCTGGAGGAATTTCTTGAGGAATTCCTGGAGGATCCAGGGAAACCCCAAGAAGAATTCTTGAAGAAATCTTAGGACAAGCTTCTGAAGAAATCTCAGGAGGAAGTACTGATCGTTGATGGAATTCTTGGAGAAATCCTGAAGGAATTCTAATAAGAGTTCGTGGAGAAACTCCTGGAGGAACCCCGGTGCCAGCTCCTGAAGGAATTTCTGGATTATTTTTATTTTATTAATCTCTGGTATAATTTTCTGAAAGATTTCCTGGAAGAAATTCCTGAAGAAATATTTAGAATTATTCCAGAATTTTTTAAGCATTCAGGTAGAGAACTCTTGAAGGAATATATGGACAAAGCCCTGAAGAAATCTCTATTCCTTCAGAAATTCCTGCAGAAATACCTGAAAGGATCTCTGGTGAAATTCCTGTGGGAATCTTCGAAAACATCAGTGGATACATCACTTGAGGAACTTTTAATAATATCCCTCTAGGAGAAATTCCCGGAGAAATGTCTGGTGAAATTCTTAGAAGAATTCTTGAAAGAATCTATGGAGGATTCCATGATGAAATCACTGAAGAAAGATATGGGAAAATTCCTGGAGAAATTCGTCGATGCATC
The DNA here is from genome assembly GCF_035046485.1 of Aedes albopictus. Classification (NCBI taxonomy): domain Eukaryota; kingdom Metazoa; phylum Arthropoda; class Insecta; order Diptera; family Culicidae; genus Aedes; species Aedes albopictus. Next base: position 340,378,644 of record NC_085138.1, read on the forward strand.
TTTGCAGAAAGCTCTGTAAATAATTCTGCAGAAATCGTATGACGAATTCCGGAAGTATTTCTTGGAACAATTCCTGACACAATCCCTAACAGACCCCCAAAAGACGACCATGGAGGAATTCACGAAGAAGAAATTCCTGGAGAAGTTTCTTGAGGAATTCCCTAAGGAATCCCAGGAGAAGTTCCTGAAGAAATACTTGGAGAAATTTATGATGGTGGCCCTGGATGGTTTCATCATGAAATCTCAGGTTTTTTTGCTCTTAGCATGACGTTTGTTTTCATTTAATACTAGTGAAAATTCGTGAGTTGTGAGCTAGTACTACATTTTATAGCACCATATGGTTCTAGAAAGTCCTTTTCTTTTCCTACCAGAACTCTGATACCGACATATCCGAAAAATTAAACATGTTGTTTTTTTTGTTCCATGAATAAATATCACAAAATTTAGCCATTCAACCAAGCTTGTTATCTGCTCAAATTCTATAACTTGGCGAGAAAAAAATGGATGGATAGAACAATGGATGGATGCACATAAACTGGTGAGCTCGTTTTATGCTACTTTCAAACTTAAACAATTTCAGAAATTGTTTAGGTTTGCTGGTTTTCATAACCGACGTAAAACAAAAATCTGAGAAAAAATAGTTAGAAACATTTGATCATCCTGGGCTACTTGGCAAATTTTGAGACTGAAAGTAAGCTTTCTACAGAAAAATAATAAAAAAATTGAAGGGTAAGGTTTTTTGGAAAATTGAAATTTAATGACATCTCAGTGTGTTTTTTTCTTCTAAAAGTCTTTTAAATATCCTTAAACATCTTCGAATGCATCATTTCAATCGAACAAACCGTTTTAGAGTTATAATTTTTTGAAAAAAAATAGGTATTTTTTATTGGCCTTCTCCAACAGTTAGGAGAGGAAGAAAAGTATGTGTTGATACAAACGTAAATAATTCACTAATATCTGCGCATGGTCAACTTCTCATTAAAAGTGAAAAATATCGAGTCAAAATTGGGATTTTCATGTTTTGGAGGATAATGTTTTCGGGATAACGTTCAAAATACAATAATTTCCATAAGATGTCCGTCTACTATAATTCCACGAAATATTCAAAAGAAAATTTTAAATGAATTACACAAACAAACACTTTTTAAAATTGGTAAAATTTACCCCAGAAATAATTTCACCAATTCATGATGAAACTTATCAAAGAATTTCAACAAAAAAAAAATCAACAATACGTATTGACTATGAGTTGCGACATTTGTCCATTGAAAACAAAGTTTGTTTTAAAAATCCTAGTCAATGATAAAATCTAGACTAACATTTGAAAAGGGCGGAACAACCATTGCAAATTCTCACCTGTTCTGTCCCTTCTAGGCGTATTTCAATATTTTTATGCAAACTTATCCCATTAACAGATAGAGGGGAATCAGATCTATCTGTTACTAGTAAAATATTTCATGAATAATGGGGGGTAAGCCTAGGAGGGACGGGAGAAGCAGAAATTCGCAATGGCTGTTTCGCCCTTTTCAAATGTTGATCTAGAAATCCTCTAGTATTTTTTGGTGATTTGTTTTTTGCAAAAATTGTTAAATTATTTAGATTTTTGAAATATTTTTTTTCTGATTTTCTATACTGGATTTTTTTCACAGCATTTCTGATGCTGGGTCATTAAGCCGAATACTCATGAGGACGAATTGCAATTGAGCAGTTATGAAACAATTATTACCAAGAACTATTTTCCCAATGCTACTACCGTCTACCCCCGTTGGTTTGAACGACATATCATGCAAACCAACGGGGTTCAATTTTTAATTTGAACTTCTAGTAACTCTGTGGGCGTCGAAAATCACACTGATGGTAACCTGATTTGCTGTTTTGTTTTGATTCTGCGTTCCGTTTCACTTCATTCCACGGGAAGAATGACGTTTGAACCATTTTTAGTTTGAACGATGAGCAGATTAACGGGGGTCAAATTAAAAAGTGTTCAGATTAGATGAGGTCAAACCAACGGGGGTAGACGGTAGACCGAATAGACTATGTTAAACCCTTCAGGATCGATGAGTCGCGAAATCATCATGTACATATAATTTTTTTTCTGTATTTCATGTTTTTTTACTGAATTTTCCAAAATTTTGCCCAAATTCATCCATGCATTAATTCAACTTTTATGGTAGAAGACAAAAACAGTGATAACTGTGATGTTAAACGAAAAATAAAATAAAAAAATCGTGGATGTCGATTTTTATACTTAGTTGAGTTCTATGCTAAACTTACTAGCAAACTCTAGGATTTGCAACATTACCAATTTTCAAGAGGAGAAAATATTAGAAGAATCCCAGATGAGTTTATGGAGTATTTCAGGGGGTATTACTGTAGGAATCCTTGGTAGAGCCCTCGGAGGAATTGCAGAAGAATATTTTGGATAAATCTCTCGGAGGAATTTCAAGAGCGATCTTTAGAAGAATCCTCAATGTAATTTCTGGTGGCATCCTTGAAGAACTCTTCGCAGAACCGTCTAAATGAACCCTCGGAGGAAATTCTTGTGGAATCCTTGGATGAGCTTTTTAAGGGGAAATTTTTGAGATTAAGGGTCGGACTGTAGGTCCTAGTTTCTCCCGAACAAAAATGGGAGAATACCTTGGTGAAATTTAAAAACAAAAAAATAAAAGAAAAGAAACTTATAGAGGTTTTTATTGCAGGAATTTCTGAAGGAATTTTAGGAGAAGTTTCTGAGGGAAAACTCAGGGACATTTCTGGAGAAATCTTTGGAAAAATTGTCCTCAACACTTTTTGAGGAATCTTTGGATAAATAATCGAGAATTTCTTGAAAGTAGAAAGTTATATGTCTGAGAAATCCATTAAAGTATCTTTAGTAGTGTTTACGAAAAAATCTCCGAAAGAAGTTTTGTAGAAATTCCCGGATTAATCAAGGAATTCCTACAGTAACCCTCAAAGAAGTTTAGGGTGAAGTCTTTAAGAAAATCTTGAATAAATTCCTGGGGCAAACTTTAGCAGAATTACTGAAGATGTTCGAAGATGAGAGATGATTTTCTTAAGATTTTTTTCTTAATATGGGGAAATATTTAAAATATTTAAGAAAATTAGAAATAATGAATTTTTCGAGTAATACTTGGAGGTCTTTCTAAAAATGTTTTCAGAAAAAGATCCCGGAAAAACATTCGTAGAAACGCCAGAAGAAATCTTAGTGTGATCGACTCGACTTAGTGTGGACGATCGAATCTGTACAAAATGTTCGAAGAAACTCTTAGTAGTTATATAAAGATGCTTTGTTCATATGTTTTCAGGATGAAAATCTCTATGAGGTATTTGAAAACATCTTCGGAGACTGTTGTGATAATACTCGGACGGATTTTTTTTTTATTCATTTGTTTATTTGGCAGGCTCGGTCGTGTATCACACATTGCTGAGCCGAATACGTTATTATTGGTTTTACAATAGTACAATATTATTTGTATATTAAAAACTAAGGAAAAAAAATCAATCATGATAGAAAACTATGTCATGTAACGGGACACCAGCGGCTACGGCTATCCTCTGCTTGTCTTCTGCAATCAGCAATCGTCGTTCGCTTTCATCTTCGATCCACTCGTACGTAGCGACTCTGTACCTAGCCTCGGTGGGTGATGCATCAGGAACAACGGTCATCGCACTACTACCGCCATCGCTAGGCGAGGGTTGGTCTTTGCTTCGCTTCTTCTGTGCCTGGTTAGACACAGCCACAGACTCCGGGTCTGAATCCAACGAACGCTGCCGCTTCGATTCCGTTTTGTTCGTTTTCTGTTCCTTCTTTTTACTTTTTTCTCGAAACTATTATCTGTCGCTTCAATCATTTTATCTGCTTGGATGTCTGCTTCTTCTTGCTCTCTGCCAAGGTCATCGTGTGCTGCCGTAGGCGATCGCTGCTCATCATTTTTCTGACGCTCACGCTGGAGTGGACATAACCTTTTCAGGTGTGTGTCTGACTTACAGATGAAACACTCTTGTTTCACCCCCTCATAGTAAACTCTGCCTTTTCGGTTACGAAAAAGCAGAGTCTCGGGAATTTGCTGCTCGATGTCTATATAGACACCCCGAATTCCGGTAAACATGTTCAACTGGAACTCGGCCGGAAAGCGTTCGCGAACGGTACGCTTTACTGTTCCATATTTCGCAAACACTGATGTCAGATCGTTGTCGGAAATTTCTGGTGGCAGATCAAACACCCGGACATAGCGAGTATTCCCTGCCACTGACATTCGTACCATCACTTTCTTTCCGCTGTTGTAGTGGAAGGGCAACGACTTTGCATTGTTCGCAAACACAAAGTTCATTGCTTCCTCACTTTTGAAGCGAATGAACACTGATTTTTCGTCAGAGATCTTGTATGCCGTCTCCATCATGGTTTGGTCTCCCTTCAGCGTTCTGATGAAACACGCCATATCGGCCACATTGGGCTGATCGGCATCTCTGGGAAACAGGAATGACAACGTATTCTTCACTGCAACTTCACCCGCCATGACGCTTGGAATTCACACACACCGCGTACGACCAAAAAACACAACGAAAACAAGCCAGCGACCGAACAAAGCGTCTGTTCACATCGAGAGATGGTCATCAACTCCGTACTCGGACGGATTGCTGTAGGAATTTTCAAATAAATTTCTAAAAAAATCTTTTGAATAGAACGGTAAATGGGATTAAAGTTTTTTTTACTTTCAAATGTCTTCAAAACTGTTCGCATATTTTGAATTGTCTTCAAAATGTCTTCATGAAAATGATTGTCCTAACAGTTGTTTAAAAGTTTAAAATTAGAGACATGTCTTCACATCTTGAATCTTTGCTGAACAGATTCCGGAACAAAACATGAATTGAATAAGAAAATGAGTATTGTGAAATTCTATCAACAATCTTATACAAATCTACTTGACATGTCCTCTTGATTTAACCGAAAATTCTTGAATTTCATCAAGAATTGTTCAAAAAACTATGTTTGAATTATGTTTTTCAACAGGATAACTAATCAATCGTGTTAGTGTTACATCTGGAACAAGTCCACAGTGGACTTGATTGGTATGACAATTAACCATTTTACTAATTTTACGTTTGTTATTCGGTATACTAGACTTTCAATTATCTCCAAAACTCCTTTCCGTTCCTACGATTCCATACATACAGGGAAGCTTTATCAGTACGAACCAAACGAGCAGCAACAGTGTGATGCTTTGGCCACTGCTTACCAAACTATTTTACAAGTGAAGCATCCATACCATTCTCGTCTCGTCTCGGCCGTCTCGGCAGCAGCAGTGTTGCTTTTCCTCTTCATGCAAATTCCTTCCGGAAATGTCGGGCGGCGGTGGAGGGGACCAAACTTTGAAAGTTTTTTTTTTCGTCGTGGAGAATGGGGTGTTCGGTTCGCAGTAGCATATTTGTTTGTTTGCAGCATCAGCAAAGAATGGAGTGCCGGAGACATCTACTCCAACAACGGGGATGGTAAGGGTCTCTGTAAGGACGAACTTATGCAGGCAAACACCACCGGTGGAGGTCGATACCGACCGACTAGTTATCATCAAATGTTGCCATTCGTCCATTACGTTGCGTTGGAGCAGTTTTGCCGGTGTTTGGTCGGAGATCATTTTTCTGCTTGGGAATACGGTATATGACCTGCCTAATACTGAGGCGAGTGCACTCTCGTTGATTGGCTGAAATTTCCGGTGATTGTTCGCTTGAAAAGTTGATTGTTTGTTGGATGGTTTCCGTCGAATGTACATTGCCGGAACATAAGGCTTCCTTTGGGTAGCATTATCAGTTTTCATTGGACCAACTACCAAGTATCTTTAAGAGAATTTAAAGTACATATACTCTTCTAATGTAAATGAACATGGAAGCCATACTTTGCGCTAAAAAATCAGCTTTAAGGCTCAACACTCCTCAGCTGCAACGAAGTCGAAAAGGAAAATTTTTCGTAGATGTTTCTGGAGTTGTTATAAATGGTTTCATGATCATATTACCCAAGTATAATTTTGATGGCCAATTGGCCTTGTAGAGGTTTTTAGAACCGTCATAAAACCTAATAATTTTAATTTTGATTTTATGACGGTTTTAAAAACCTCTTCTAGCCAATTTTACTGAGAAATGTTAATTGGGTAAATTGTGATAGTTCATGGTAAAATCAACTGGATTCAATAGTATATGAGACTTAGAATGTAGAGTCCACAATTTCTGAATAATTTCGTTCTTAATGAGTTTTTGGAACAATTTCTATAAAAAAAATCAACATCTTCGTCCCAAATAAATTACTGTATTCTCCTTACAAGATTCCCAAACCCAAAACATGTGACGCATTTTTTTTTTTTCAATTTTCCATTATCAATTTCAGATCAACAAGTATATCATTTGCTTGCTTATAATGCACATGAGGAAGACTATAATAAATGGAGACGCCATCATATGATATCTCTTCTGGAATAATTTATCTGCAAATAACATTTCCCGTACTCCAGCGTAAACCAATGAACCACAATCTGAAACCCCATATCCGAAGCGATCCATTCCGGCAGATCAATTCTGCTATTGTAGTGCGGTTATTTTTGCGTGATTTTCATCTGGAAGCGTTCAATAGAACGTATTCCGTAGCGATATTCCCATCCGCATGTGCTTCAGTTCACAGACAGTATCATATAGGTACCTACTTTCACTCGTTGTTCTCCTCGTCGTCGCAAAACTAGGCCATCAGAACAACAAACAGCCAGCGCGTTGCATCGCTATATAAACATGCCGCCAGATCAGTGGTTTACCAATGTTTCATCACGGTCCTGATTTTTAGACTAGACTAGACTAGACTAGACTAGAATATTCTGGGCCATAGTAAACAAAAGCTTCGAAAATATGCATGGGAAAACCTTTGGGCATAACTTTTAGAGGAATCCTCAAAAAAGTTCCTGAAAAAATGATTGCAAGAATTTCTGGAACAATTATTGATGATTTTTTGGAGGAATTTTCGAAAAAAATACAGACGGAATCAATAGGAGAGCTGTGGAAAGACCCCTAGGAGGAACTTCTGGAGGGTTCCGTGGATGCATTCTCGGAGGAATTTCAGAGGATATTATTCAAGAGATTCCTCCTCCCTGATTATTTCTTCTGGAGTCCTTCCAGAGATTATCCTTGGAATTCCTCTAGGGATTTTCCTGGGTATTTCTCCCGGAATTGCACAAGGAAATCCTATAGCAGCTCTCCAAGATATTACTCTTGGAATTCGGTGAGTTTCCCTTGGGCTTCCCCTGGCAATTCTTCAGATAATTTCTGAAGAGATTCCTTTGGAAATCCCTCTATAGAGTCCCCTGTCCTCCACAGATTAATCTGGATATTCCTCTAGAGGTTGTCCTGGAAATTCTCTACAGATTTTCGTTAGGGATTATCTACAGTGATTTTTAAGACATTCCTAGAGAAACTCTCAAATGAAATCTTCTGGGAACTCCCCCAGAAATTTTCCTGTGGATTCCTCCAGAGTTTCCTCTAGGAAATCCCTCAGAGATACCACTGAGAATTTCCCCAGAAATTCCCCTGGGAATACCTCCACTATTTGCAATTGAATTGCAGGAGAAATGCCGATTTCAAGAAAAAAAAACGTCGAAGGAACAGCAAATAGAAATTGCACAAGCTAGTCCAAATGTAAGTGATGAAATCTGTGCCCCTTATGGTATTCTAGACGATTTAAACCATACTAAAGTTGAAGTTAAGGCTTCCAGATCTACAGTCCGTTCGCCAGATGCTGGACAGTCCTGTATTTCAAACGATGCTCAATTCAGATAACTAATTTTTACGTAAATTTAGCTGCTAGCTGATTTCCCCTACTTTTCTAAAACTTGCTTGAACAGTATTCAGATAGTATGTTGCTATAGATATACATTCCGTTCCGCCATTCCACCAGATAGTGCTTGGGAAACTTCAGAACCAGAATCCAGATAATCAAATCCGATCTTAATTTCAAACGATGTCCAAATCTAACTGCTTTTCACTAAGATAGAGCTAGTAGCTCTACTTCTTGTTCCATTCAAGTTCTATTGGCATTAACGTATTTCCACTTCCTTTCTGCCATTCGCTTGGACACTACTCATTGAGCTTGGCTCTTTAGCCGAGGGATTGGCAAGTTTGACCTCCTCCATATGCCGCGCTTGGATTCACAGAAGCTCATCCTCTTCGGAGCCACTATCTTCTGTTGCGCTTCGGTTCACATGAACCTCATCCTCTTCGGAGCCACCACTTTCTGGTATTACATCCAATAACGAAAATATAGCAACCGATCTTCTCAAGACACCACCTGATGTAGAAACATATGTTTGACGCACTACCCTTTATTCGTCAGAATATGTCAGTACCGTCTACCCCCGTTGGTTTGACCTCATCTAATCTGAACACTTGACCCCCTCTAATCTACACATCGTTCAAACTAAAAAAGGGTTCAAACGTCATTCTGCTCATGGAACGGAGTGAAACGGAACGCAGAATCAAAACAAAACAGTAAAAAGGGTTACCATAAGTGTGTTTTTCGATGCCTACAGGGTTACTAGAAGTTCAAATTAAAAAAATGAACCCCGTTGGTTTGCATGAGGTGTCGTTCAAACCAACGGGGATAGACGGTACTTCTAGTTATATTGACATTAACTGATTTCCGCTACTTTTCTGACATTCGTTTGGATAGTACTCAGATAGTAGGCTGCTATAGATATACATTTCGTTCACCAGATAAGTGTTTGGAGAACTTCAGAACAGGAATCCAGATAGTCAAATCTGACCTTTATTTCAAACTAAAGCTATGTTCACTTAGAATCCGGAATCATGTCACAATTTCTAGTGGTGCTCTCAATAAACACTATCATCATTCTTTTACAGCACTCTGATCATACACTAATCCTCTTTAAATGGTGAAAATTTCATCGATTTTCTTGCAACGAGTGAAAAGCTATTTCAGATTGAAGACAAGAGGAGGAAAAAAATCTTGCACAAACACGTTGAAAATTGAAATGCTAATATCGTCAAAACCATTATGTGTTATGTGCACAGATGTTGTTAACCATGGCATAAGGAAGTGTCCTCGGAAGAAAAAAGCTTGGGTTCATTGATAAATCTGCTTTGAATTTGAAGATTTGGCAAGAAGTTCGAACTCTGGGCATAGTTTTCTCGCAACAAGATGATGAGAACCAACTCATACAAGGATGACAGCCTCAAGAATCGCGTGCTGCTTTTCAAAAACGCACACAAGGGATATGTAGAGGTTTTACCTATTTTGATGGGCTGCCATGACAGCCGGAGACGTTCAGTGGTATCGTCACAGATGGGTAGTGTTTATCAACGAAAAAACACTCAAATTTCGCGTTTTCTCAATTCACTGAATGGCCCCGCATTTTGCAATAAAAAAAGTTTGGCAATTTTTCTTCGGAATCCTAGTCAGACTAGTCAAGGCACTCAGGACACTGCATAGATGACCTGATTGTTGAACAAACGTGCGGAAGGGGTTGTTGCTAAAATTTACCACCGTTGTACAGATTTTTAGAGAGGTCAACACTAAAAAGGGAGAAAATGTGTGAAAAATAAAAATAAATAATTTCAATGATATTTTTCCATGAAAGTACAATAAATAACCTTTGTTTTGACGGCTTCACCTTTTATGTTTGTTATTCCATCCCTAAGATATACGTGATTTTGTCATTCCGGATTCTAAATGAACATAGCTTTATGTCCGAATCCAACTGCTTTTTACTGAGACAGAGCTTGTAGCTCTACTTCTTGTTTTATTCTAGTTCTATTGGCATTAACGTATTTCCACTTCCTTTCTGACGTTCGCTTGGGCACTACTCATTGAGCCATGAGTTTGGCTCTTTAGCCGAGGGATTGGCAAGTTACGACCTCCTCCATATGCCGCGTTTGGTTTCGCAAGAACCTCATCCTTATCGGAGCCACCATCTTCTGTCGCGCTTGGATTCACAAGAAGCTCATCCTCTTCGGAGCCACCATCTCCTGTAGCACTTGGATTCACAAGAACCTCATCCTCTTCGGAGCCACCATCTTCTGTCACGTTTCGATTCACAAGAACCACATCCTCTTCGGAGCCACCACCTTCTGGTATTACATCCAATAACGGAAATATGGCCACAAATCATCTCAAGACACCACCTGATGTAGAAACATATGCTTGACGCCAGGGATGGGAACACTCACATGCGAAGAGTTACACTCACTTGCTATTTTCTCAGCTCAGAAGCATGCAATCAAGAAACGATGTATGGACGACTTTTGCCTTGTGATTTTGTCTAAAACTTTGCCGAATAAAGTAGGGGTCGCACACGCATACCGAAATCGTGGGGGAACTGTGAAGGCAACTCTCCACGAGTTGAATGTAAATTACACTCACCTCGTGGAGAGTCACTTTCATAGCTCTGTCACGTTTTTGGGATTCGTGTGCAACCCCTACTCCATTCGCAAAGTTTTAGACAAAACCACAAGGCAAAAGTCGTCCATACATCGTTTCTTGAATACATGCTTCTGAGCTAAGAAAATAGCTAGTGAGTCCTCACATAATTTGTCTTCAGTATGTCTTCATAAAAATAAATGTCTTGCTATTGAGGAAGCGTCATGTGCTTTTTCCATTTGGATGTGGGTGAAATTATGGGCGATTTTATTTCATCAAATTTTCTAAAGTGCGTTTAGAACCACTGCTCCCACCCATAACTGCCTTCTACACATATATGCTGTGTGCCAAGATACGGCCGGAGAGTTCCATTCGAACAATCTCTCGTGTCCTGCATCCATTCTAGTCCTTGCTTTATTAGTTTTCCTTATTGTGTGTTCCTGGAGCACCTACTAGCAGCAGCGATGCTGGCTCTGTGGCAGGAACAATCATAAACTGTTGTATTTTTCTGGTCCATATTGTTTTCGTTCGTGTTAAGGTCCACCTCTACCACCTAACCCAATCTACCCATCCGCGCAATCCGCCGTGGTGATTGTTTGCTGCGAGAGCTTGTTGCTGCACTCGAGCTTAGCCTTGTAGGCTCGCACCACAGCTTCCAGCATCAGAGTACAAAAGGCAACATTGCGAGAGTGGTGTTGTTGGTACCTACTCCAAGCCGAGCCACGCCAGGCCACGGGAGGCACTTTATCTGCTGGGATAGATTTAATTTACGACCTCGGCTCCTCGGCTGGCTGGATGGCTGACTGGCTGCTGCAGCGCAGCAACAATGGCCGGCCGTCCAAGGGCCGAGCCGACGTTTCTTCACATATGCTGCAGTATTTATCACACTTTGGGAGACGACGGCATTTTTATGAATGAGTCGGCATTGATAAAAGGCTTGTTTTTGTGTCTTAATGAGAAAATATAGGGGGATGAAATGGGGCGAAAGATAGCATTACACTGGGGGGCCTCAAGAAATGGGGCCAAGCAGGAAGCCTAATGGAATGTAATAAACCAATATTAGAGACGCAATGCGAGCTTTGCATCGTGATTAATGCGGCATTGCTGATGTAGCAGGAAACGATTGTTTGGTTTTAATAGATACTGCAGCATCTTGATGAAAGTACCAATTGAGCAGTGATATCCTAGATTGGATTGACCCAAGCTATAGAAAGAAACGGCTGAAGTTTCTCGTTTCATCCTGGATGCAAGGATAACATCTTGCCCGAATCCCCTGTTTAGGGATACAAGCGTCATCATTGGTTCGATTAGCGAACTAGGTTTATCATATTTTTCTGTCTTATGGCATGCAGATTATATCGTGTGTATCAAATTGCGTGAATTTACAGCATAAGAAACATTTTCACTGTCAATAACCAATGACAGCAAACGAGTTTCAGACACAAACGACCATGCGTCTCCATTAATAACAATTAAGCTTCAGCTGTGACTGTCTTTTTCACCTGAGGTTTGGAAGTTTGAACAAGTGTCAGACATTACATAGAACTTAAAATCTCATATTAATACTTCAGATATATTTTGCAGAGCTTTTAAAAAAGTTATTTTGGTTCTCAGCGTGCCTTTCTGGGTCATAATGACCCCAATGCACGGCTACCCCCGTTGGTTTGAACGAGACCTCCTGCAAACCAACGGGGTTCATTTTTTAATTTGAACTTCTAGTTACCCTGTAGGCACCGAAAAACACACTGATGGTAACCCTTTTTGCTGTTTTGTTTTGATTCTGCGGTCCGCTTCACTCCGTTCCGTTGCATTTTTTTTTATTACCGTACGGTTTTGGGCCGAAGGGTCTCTGGTTTTCATGAAACTTTTTCCACAGGCAGGGCTCATGGATATATGAACAAAAAAAATTGAGGAAAATTCAGGGTCTTCTATTTTCCCGGAAAACTCAGGTGGAGATTTTTTGTTTTCCTCTGACACTACTTATGTACTTTGAAAAATCATTACTCAAGAACGAAACATTGTAGAAACAAAGTTTTTTTTAGAAAATGAAAGCAAGTTTTCTCAGAAATCAGAAATTTTCTCAACTGTGGATAATTTTGTAGAAAACTTTTTACCGTTCATGTTTTTTTTTGGATTTCTGAGAAAATTTGCTTTCATTTTATAAAAAAACTTTGTTTCTACGATGCTTCGTTCTTGAGTTATGATTTTTCAAAGTAAGTAGTGTAGCCCGAGCAGAAGAAAATAACAAGTGAATAACATATCAAGGTATTTATCTTAAATACTACCATACCTTGTGTTACCGACAGGTAACATTTTGTGTTATTGTGAGTGCGAGCTTGTAGGGATGATTTTTGTAAGATAGGTCAACCTCAACGGTTTATTTGAATCTGGCTGTGGGTGGCCGATAGAATAAAAACGCACCGCTCGTGGGTGAGCGATCTTCGCGGGCGAAAAGCTATGAGAGTCACCTGAAGCACCAGGAAACGGGAAAACGCAGGTTGCTATGGGTGACCGATCACGAGTGGGCGACCGAGAATACGAGCGGAGCGGAGAGTAGCGAGCAGTTAGTTGGCAACTCCGAAAGCGAAACGATCGCCCATTCCGTCGAGCAACAATTTGGTTGGCATAGTTTTTTTCCGTTGTGGAACGTTGTGCTTGACCACCATTCATCTGGACGCTGTGGGTCACCACGAGGAAAGCAGCTTTGGAGGATCCTCGTTTGTCCAACCTGCCGGGTTACAGTCCCTGGCGAGACCTCGTAGCCCCAGAAGCCGTTTTGTAGCCAAGATAGCCGTCGATACCTCCGCCTTTAGTCCAAGTTCGCATTGGCCACCGCCGCCGCACTGCCGCCGCCAATCGTTGCGGCCACCGCCGTCTTTCTCGCTGTGGCCAGCACCGACCCTAGTCGCGGCCAACGCCACGCGGTTTTCTGCATTTCGCGCCAACAAAGCCGATTTTTGTCGCGGCCACTGCCGCCGTTCTCTACGACTGCCGCAACCAATCGTCGCGGCCACCGCTGTTTTCCTCTGCGGCCGCCGCCGCCGTTACCACGATCAACTTCCAACCTCGTCACGGCCACACCGCCCTCGTTGGCGCTTACTGTCACCGACCCCCATCGGCCATCGCCATTTGCCTTCGTTGCGGTGCCCGCGGCCTTCCGTCGCGGCCTCAGCCACCACTCGTCGCGGCGACCGCCTTCACTGTGATCCCCGCCCATTGTCGTCGATTGTTGCTGCGGGGACGTCATCCAACATGGCGGCCCACGCCGTCCTTCACTGCGGTCACCGTCACTCCACGCGGCTCTTCACCGCGGTCAACGCCGCTCCGCGCTGCCACCAACGCCACCCCATATCAGCCCGAACAATTTAGCCACCCCAGCCTGTAAGTAACCGAATAAAAGTATTTTTGTACCGTATGTTTCTAGCTATAGGACCTCGCATTCCGAAGACTTCCCCACGCCGAACGCCCTGAGACCCGGGACCAAAAGAGGTCGTGTTTGCCCACTCCAATCGCCTGCCGCGGCTTAGACCAGTAGACGGGGGCTTGTGCCTGTTCCCTTCAGGAACAGAGCGGTCCCGGGGCCGAAAAATTAGAGTCTTATACTTGATATGCCTTTTATTGGGTGGTAATTAGAGGAAAAATAACAAAAACAAATACCAAAATTTTGTAAAAATAACACCTAGAAAATAACAAGTCTTGTTATTTCAATAATGAATGCATACCTAAAATTTCAAGTGCTGTATTTGTTATTTCAAAGTTATTGAATAACAAACTTATAACATTTCTTGTTTTTAAATGTTTCACTTGTTCGATGACTTCATCATGTAATAGCAAATCTTGTTCTTGGTTATTTTCACAGTTCAACCAACAAATACTACATCAATACCAAACTCTGATCAAATACTTCAGACTGTTATTGTGATGTTCTCATAACATTGCGTAGAATAACGCAGCAATAACAATTTTAGGTATTAGAGCACATGTTGCTCTTCGCATGGTATTTGTAAGGTATGCCCTTCTGCTCGGGAGGGGAAAAACAAAAAAAAAATCCACCTGAGCTTTCCGGGAAAATAGGCGACCCGGAATTTTTCTCTTTTTTTTGTTCATATATCCATGAGCCCTGCCTGTGGAAAACAGTTTCATGAAAATCTAAGACCCTTCGACCCGATTTGTACGATAAAAAAAATCCCTTATTGATAAGGTCGAACTGATGCTTTTAAACAAGTACGACCATGGTTTCCATTAGTCAATCAGGTTGAAATTTTTACTGCTAATCATTTTAATGTAATAAGTAATATGTATTTGAAATAAAAAGTTTACTTTGGGAGGGAAACTGATCAGTCAGTGAAATGACTTTGCAAGTGTTATTTTTCCACCTGAATTCCACCCTTCCAGAATGCAGAAAGCTATGAATTGAAGCAGTTTTGTTCAACAAGTCAACATTCAGAACTATGCCATGTATTTTAACATTGAATTGCGCGTAAGTGCTGTTATGGCAACATAGGACTTGGTTCCTATTTCCGAGGCCTACTAGTACGCCCCCTTGGAATTGACTTTAGTATTGCGCCCGATGTACATTATTTCGATGAAATTTCCAACTATAGACCATGATTATTTTACATCCTAATTTAAAAATAAACACCCAATGCCATTCAATTGGTCTCAATTTTTTTGTCACAAAAAAGTTCAATTTTCTGAAGTGCGTAATGCGCAACCCTGGGACAATTTCTGCAGGACTTCCCGGGACATTTCTGAAAAGATTTCGAGAAGAATCTTTTGAGGATTCTTTCGAAGATTTTCTGAAGAAAATACCTAATAAAATTTCTAGGTTTTCTGAGGGAATCCTCCTACGTATTTCTGAGGGAACTAGTGTAGGAATATCTATAGAAACACCTGTATAATTCTCTTAAAAGATCCCTTAAAACCTCATGAGATATTCTTCAAGGAATCTATGTAGAAATTCCTTGGAATTATTTCTGGACAAATTTATGAATGAATCGCCGAAATAATTAAAGCCAAACTTTACCAAACACCGTATGTATCATATGTAAACAAAAGCGAGATTTCCACATGAGGCGCCGAATTTCGGACTACATACTTGTATCATTCACCTTTGGGGATGGTATGTGAAAAAATACCCGGATTTTTAAAGTTTCTGAAATGCTCAATTTATGAGTTGCTATGGGAACAATGAACTTCCCCTTCAATTTTCTCCGTTTTTGGATTTTGTTACATACGGCGTTTGGTAGTGTTAGGCTTGAATTAGTAGAGATGCTCCAATATGCAGTTCTGCTGTAATCTCTAAAGAAGTTGCTCTTGGGTTTACTGTAAGAAATCATCGTTGAGTCGCTGAAAGAATCGCTGGACAAATTTCTGGATAAATCTCGCGAGAAATTTCTAAAGGATAGTCTAGGGAAGTTTTTGAAGAAATTTATAGAGGCATTTAGCATATAGCAAACTATATGGAGGATTTATAAAAAGGAATCTCTGGAATATTTCATTAAAAAACTTATGTAACAATCTCAGAAGAAATCCATGTTCTGAGATGAACCAGCCTCGGGCTGAAAATCTCATAAATAATGACATAAAAAAAAGAAATCCATGGTAGATTTTCTAATGAAGTTTTCGGGGCGATTTTTTTTGAGAAATTTCCACAGGAATCAATTGAAAGTATTTTAAAAAATACGTAGAGGAATTCTCAAGATTTGCCTTAGTAATCCCTTGAAGAATTTTGAATGAAACTTCTGGAGGATTTTTTAAAGAAATATTCAGAGGAATTTGTAGAGGGTTTCCTAATGGATTTTTTTTAAGAATTAGTGGCAGATTTTTTGATGGAATCGCTGCGGTAGTGGCCGCACAGACTGAACTTTACTGATTAGATAACGGACAATACATATAACACCCAGTGGAGAAATTTTCGTTTGACGAAAAGTTTTCACCGACTAGAGCGGGAATCGAACCCACACTCCAAGGCTTACGAAACACCTAAACGACTGACGCCGTTAACCGCTCAGCCACGAAGCTCACTATTTACTAAATTTACTAAAGGATTCCAGTGAGGATTTACTGTGGAAATCTATGGGAGATTTTCTAAAGTAAGTTCTCCAAGGATTCCGCACTTCAAACGCTTGACTCGTTTTTGGGATGACGCAAAAGCCAACGATCCGTAAAGTTACTTCCACTTCTAGAGAAGCGAAACGCCATCCAGTTCGTAAACATTTCAAATGTTGATCCCAAACCGCTTGACAGATGTATTCCAATTTTCATTTTCTCTCGAAAGCTGTGTAAGAATACAATTTTTCTGCGTTGACAATTATTGACATAGCCTTACTAGTAAATATAATGTTTTGTGTAGAAATTAGGTCATCATATGAATAAAGCTGAGTAGATTAAAGATTCACAGAGATTTTCTCCGAGGCTTTAATAAGGAGGATTTTCCTCAGCTTTATTTATAACTAAGGCACATTAGGGGATCCTGTGGTAATACGCACCCCTGGGGCAAAACGCCTTCACGCTATTTCATTACATAATTAAAGTTTCCTTCAGATCCAACTAAAGAAGACGTAATATTGAGCCGATCAAGACCGAGAATGACTAGATTATTCGAATGAAAAGCGTGGAAAACGTTGATTTTCCACATTTGAAAAATTTACCTAATTTGAAGCGCGTGGAATTTAAGCGATTGGGCGCTGATTATATGGGATGAACCCATTAACCACCATCCGCCTCCTACACCATCATCTGCTGTTGTAAATAGTTAGATGGAGCCCCTTGGTATTTTATTAGAATTCAAAACGAAAAATGCCAAATGTCGTTTTGCCCCACCTCAAGATGCGTATTGCCCCGAACAGTTTTTCAGCACCTAAAATGTGACACTTTTTTAAATTGTTTATTTGACGAGGTAAATATGATAATACGCAGGCCAAAAATTGGTGTATTTCAGTAAAAATTATAAACTATCTGTCGAAACGCAAGACACCCATAAAATCATCTTAATTTTAGTTATTTCACTCCCTTTGCTTAGAAAGTGTATATTACCCCACCTTCCTCTGTCTTACTCCATCCCGAGTCCCAACTACAATCTGTCCCACATTTTCCGCTTTTTTTGCCACCTCCCTGGCTGGATTAAATTCCACCGATGCGGCTAATGTGAAAACGAGCAAAAACGAACTCCGGTCGTAACCTATCTCCGCACCCGCCAGCCTGGAAGCCTGCACGCAAGCAGAAGATTATGAAACAAAATGTAAAACACAGTAGTGGAATTAAGTGCTTTTTTCGCACCACATTCGCCGTCATCATCGTTCTGGCTCCCTCCCTGTCAGAACTGGGTTGAACTGGGCTTCACGGTACGAAGAAGACCACGTGGGAGCACGGATGGGCGCGACTTTCCACATTCCAACAACGTCCGGTTTTAGAAGTTGGCAAGCGCGTCGTCGCGCCAACGAACACCGAGCCGGAAGGACAATTGTTCAACGTCTCCGACGTCGTCCGCACATCGTGATTGCAAGTCGTGCTGGGTCGCTGGTGAGGCCTCCTTCGTTGGTCTAAATTCAAAACTCTGAGATTATTTCGGATGTTCTTTTATGACAGAGAGGCACCGCGAGCGCGCGAAGTCGCTGAGCAGAGCGGAAGCGACCCAAACAAAAATTGCCGGTACTCCACGTGTTCGGTGCGTGGGTGTAGATGCAGTTTTCCCAGCCCGGACGCCCTCCCAGCTGCCACCCACTTGTTGAGTTTTTGTTTTGATTGCCAGCTGGGGCGGCGCTCTCTGAGCTATGTTATCGGGAGTTGGTGAGAGATTCGTGAGCTGAGCAGGATTTAGAACCGGTTGTCTGACTTTAGTACTGATACGAAGAAGGCCGGCTCCACGCTGGTACATATGTAGATCATTTTATCATTATCAGTGTTGTGCTGCAGCGTGAAGCAAGGACCAGTCTCCGGTATCCGTGTCACAGTCAGTATCGTCCCAGCGCGCGATTCAGTCGGTTCGGAAATACTTTCTCGCTGAGTGTTCGATACGCGATACGCGCTTCTATTGTAGTGTACTTCAGATAAAAGAAAAAGTATCCATGGTGAAGTAATTCGAGTGGGATTGCCAACGATCGAAGGATGGTTTCTATAGTTTCAATTCTCTATGGTGGTTTCGATGTGTTGATGTGCTTCAATTAATCAGTGTTAAACATAGAAGAAATCCCATTCAATGGAAATTTATTACGCATCTAGTGATTAAAATAAAAAGCAGTCTATAAGTGGATGTTCAACTTGAACGGCTAAGAAGAGAAGCTTTACAACCCCGGTGTTACTGCAGTGAAGAGCAGTCGTTAAAAATGTGAATAGAAATTGCTCATTCCCAACCTGATATCGTATACCTACTACATACATCCACATCGTTATTGGCAACGACGAAGTTCAAGCCTTAAGGGTGTTTCCAAGGACGACCGTGAATACGTTCCGGAGCGGGACTGCATACAGCGGAATTGCTGCTGAATCCACCCGGTGGTGTCCCGGTGACGTGGAGGTGTGTTGGCGGAGAAAAGGTTGGTCAAGTTCTTTGTTTGTTTGCATTCCCCCTCCTTTTTCATGAGGACTAGCCGAGCCCTGCGGTCTCTACAGAGACTTTCCAAAGTGTAGCTATGTGCGCCATATCGAACGATGGATATGAAAAGCCGGGCCGGATCTTCCCCGGCTGGCTGTCGCCGCACGCCGTTGCCGACCGTCCAACCGTTTTTAATTCGTGGGTGGTTAAACAAGACCATATCCACCAACAGCCCCCGCCTTGTGCTTCCGGTGTGGTAGATGATCTACACCTAGCTACTGGTGGTAGTTTTACGTTTTGTTGGGGATGGATGGAGGTGGAGTTTGAGGGATGGAATTAGGTTAGTTTTTTGTGTGCTACCAATTGCCAGTTCGGTGGCTACTGGAGATAGTAACTTTTGAATGGAATTAAATCGAGCGGAGCAGTATCGACCCCTAGAGGGATGAAATTTCATCTTGCGATATTTAAATGTGAATGGGAAATTTGTTTCCTGTCTCTATACACTTATTGGAAAACATGTTCATACACAGCAAAAAATAAATGCAACTCGCCCGATGTTTCATTCCGATAAACTAAATAATCAATATAATCACGAGTCCTATACGATTACATCGTTTTGATGTAAATTCTTTTGTTTTTATGTGTACATCGTCCGATGTAATAATATTCATGCAACCGACGTATTGATCGGGTTGCAGTAGTTCACATGTAATATTACACAACAGTTTTTTTCTGTGTAGTTTACGTGAATCACTTAAACTATACAGATTTTAACTCCAGAAGTATTTGCCTAATTACAACTCAATGTTTCTCCGTCATTGATATGAGGTGGGTATAAGTTGCACTTAGATAAATATGAATAAGCGCTGAAACACTCCCATAGTCTAAAAGTAGATTTTTAGCAGCTCATACATATCTGGTCAATTTCGGCCATTTTCTTACAGTTTTTTAGGGAAAGTAAAGTAATCAGGCATACCTCGATTTAGTGGACCCTCGATTTTATGTACTTTTATTTTATATACAATTTACCTCGATTTTATGTACATTTTAATGGTAAAATTTTTAATTTCCATTCAGTTTAAGACTTGCAGTTTGTATTATGATGACTTAGAATGCAGGGATGTTCAGCCTTTAGACACGCGGAGAACTTCATATCAATAAATTGTTTGATGGAGCACTCATCATGGCGCCAAAGCATACTTCATGACATACTTAGTTTTATATATTTATCTTAATCTTATACTTCCCTTCCCCATTTCATTTTTTCAATGAATATCTCGTGCTTTGTCGATGATCACGATAAGCGCAGTATATTGGGTGATTCCCTGGCGATGATTTTTTTTATAGAATCTTAACAATGACAGACTTTTCCTCAAAGCTATCTAACAAACGTATTTGAAAATTTCATATTACTTCCACACCGAGAATTGTAATATATTCCTGATATTTTAGTAGATGCCTTATACTGTTTTGTCGTGTACTTAGCAGATTGAATTCCAAAATTTGTAACAATTCCATAAAAAAGTCATTTTAATGCTTCGGCTGATTACTGATAAGATGTGTGATAAATTATTTGCCAGTGCTGTCATGGCAAAATCAGAGTAAGTTAGTCAAAGTACTCGATTTCAGCGCCCCTTTACTGGTACATTCCCATGAATGAATTCTTGGACGAATCTCTGACTGAAGGAACCGCTTGAGCAATTCCTAAAGAAACTGCTGGAAAAAAACTTCTGAAAGAATCGTAGGAAAAAGTTTAAAAGAAATCCCTGCTAAAATTTCTGAAGTAATTCTAGGAATATATGGTCGGCGTTAAGTCAGAGGGGACCAAGTAACAAAATTGACGAATATTAGATTTTTAAGGCATTTGATTAAGAATTACTTTAGCTACTTGGAACATTCACCCGATATTCTTAATGTTACAATCAACGGGAGTTGTAGCACAATTTTCATTTGATTGAACTGCGAAAATCGATTATAGTGTTCAGTCAGAGTGGACCAAATGCTTGATGTTAAGAGAATTGGAAAAATATGTTTTAGTTTAAATCCAATAATCAAAATAGTTTATCATCAAAATATAATACGTTTCCAAATTGTATGACTCCATAACGCATTTTCTGATGATTAATGATCAAGAAAGCACGTGAAAATCCATTTTATTATGGTCAGTATCGTATTTTACAGATCATCGTGTTGAAGCTTATTGTGGCATTTCGCGTGCAGACAGAGTGGACCATGTCTCTAAGAAAAATAGTTGAAATAACCTTATTCTTCGTAATCTTTTCCAAATCAAAATATGTTAGTTGAGTAGCTAATGGGCATCATATTGAATTGTACCAATACCCGTTTCAAGAAAAAAAATATTTTACCGGTTATTTAAGAATTGTGTACTTGATTCACTCTGTCTGAACGAATTATTGAAAAACGCCAGTCCTCTGAAAGAATTATTGGTTAAATTGGGAAAAAATCCACAGCTCAGGTGAGATTTGAACTCACGACCCTTATTCGCTAGACAAGTGCTTTACCAACTAAGCTACCGAGCCAATTAATGACCCGGCAACCTAGTTGTCATAAGGTTCAATTCTAATCTCATCAATCTATATCATCTTCCCCTAAACCGCAAATATAACCATCTCTGTTGTACATATGTACGAAGAGCGAAAGCGAAATTATGCATAATTGACCACACGGATTGGTATACCGAAAATTTGCACTTTGAGTGAGTTGTTTTCGAGCATCTACCTCTACGTAGTTATCCGTCGTATCAAACAGAATGCGAACGACGCGTTTGATCGCCTTCCAGGTAGCATTGTTCTTCCTCTACAAGTGGTTGAGGAAGCGTCGCCTGTACGATAGGCAAACAGTTTCAAACAATAAACTAATCGCTTTCGCTCTTCGTACATATGTACAACAGAGATGGTTATATTTGCAGTTTAGGGGAAGATGATATAGATCGATGAGATTAGAATTGAACCTTATGACAACTAGGTTGCCGGGTCATTAATTGGCTCGGTAGCTTAGTTGGTAAAGCACTTGTCTAGCGAATAAGGGTCGTGAGTTCAAATCTCACCTGAGCTGTGGATTTTTTCCCAATTTAACCAATAATTTACCCATCTGTACATATGTACGTTGAGTTATTTGAAATTCATAATTGACCACACGGATTGGTATACCGAAAATTTGCACTTTGAGTGAGTCGCTTCAAAAGTTGTTAGCTATTCAATGTTCAAGTTAAGAATTCTTAAATAACTCATTAATTGACTAACCTTCATGTGAAATTGAACTGTTGTACTTGGTCCACTCTGACTGAACATAAAAATGGAAAATGGTAATCAACAGTGTAATAACAGAAACATCAAATTTCAAACTTCCTGCTCACATTATACACCACTCCTATTAACTTTTGTCCTACTAGTGCATTATATGTTCATCAAATATTGTAAAACTTGAGTGCAAACTGTCCAGCCTTTTCATAAGAATCCTTATAAGAATCTCTGAAATAATGCACATAAAACGCAACGCGAGACAGGACACAACACTTGTAGTTCTCACAACAAATTAAAAGGAATTCAATTTAATTTCTTTTAATTTGTTGTAAGAACTATAATGTTGTGTCCTGTCTCGCGTCCCGTTTTATGTGTATTGTCGAGGTTCTTACGTTAGCACACACCTCAAGAAATTGAAGTCTCTGAAATAATCTGTAGAAAAAAATCTGAAGGAATCCTTAGAGCATTTTCTAAGGGAGTGTCCATAAATGACGTAGCATTTTATAGGAGAGGGTGAATCTGGGATTGTGTGACGAGCCATGTATTAGGTATAGAAAGATATGCGCCACAAAATGCTACGTCATTTATGGACGCTCCATATGACATTTTTTAGAAATCTTTGGAGCAAATTCTGGAAAAGAAATGTCTTTGAGGAATATCTAAAGGAATGTACAGAAGTCTTGGGAATTTCCTTGATAATCTTTTGTATATTTTCTATAGCAATCCTTAGAGAAAATTCTTTAGAAAGCTTCTAAAAAAATTTGAAGGACTTCTGAATTTCTGATTTCTTATATATCCGTGAATCATTTTCTAAAAAAATCATTAAGGATTTTTGAGAAAGTTCATGAAAGGTTTTCTATATGAATGCTTTGAAAATTTTCTAGAGGAATCACTATGACAAAAACTGAAGAAATTCGGAGATGAATTCCTGGAACAATCTATGCAATTTTTTTTAAAAGAACTCTTAAAATATTTTCCAAAAGAGCGATTTCCAAAGCGAATTCCGGAGATTTTATCCTTGGAAAATCGTTTGAGAGAATGCTTGAAGGAAATTCTGCAGATTTTTGCCGGAGATAAAATCTAGAAAAGTCCCGAAAAAATATGGTAAATCTCTATAGAATTTTCTAAAGAAATCCCTGGAGGAATTTCTGTTGTAACTCGTACACAACTAGGGTCCCCAGTTAGCCTACTGGTTAAGGCTATGGATCGCCATTCCGGAGACGGCGGGTTCAATTCCCGTTCCGTCGGGAAAATTTTCTCAACTCCCTGGGCATAGTGTATCATTGTACTTGCATCACAATATACAAATTCATGCAATGGCAGGAAAAGAAAGCCCTTCAATTAATAACTGTGGAAGTGCTCAAAGAACACTAAGTTGAAGCGAGGCTGGCCAAGTCCCAGTGGGGACGTAGAGCCACAAAGAAGAAGAAGAAGCTAATAACCCTAAAATTCTTGGCGGAAATTTGGCATTTATCCTCATGACTTTCGTCCTAAATCATCTTTTGGCTAGACATCTTTTCGATCATCCTCATCATCAAAAAGCCAGCCAAGACCAAGTATTCAGTTCTAAATGATGTATGCATAAAACAAATGTTGTGGGGATATGGTTATTAGGTTGTTTACTTAAAGTAAAGAGCAAACTTTTAAAAGAAGCGAAAATTTCAGATTGAAATACTTGCAGCTTTCATAGCAATAACTATAACATCGAAATTACATGCAAGTTTAAAAGAAGAGACATTTTCGAATAAAACTTGAACTGCAAAATTTCTACAGCATTTTACAGCGACAGATTCAAAGAACAGCCTTTAATAAAAGAAGAAAAACTGCATGTATAAATATAATTAGGGACATAACCAACAGCCTTTGAAACAAATTTTGAAAAAAAAAAACCTAAATTAAGCATATTAGATGTATATTAGTTTAAGCTTACCGAGCTCTTCAGGATCAATAAGTGAAAAGACACGTGAATCGTCGTTATCCATCGGCCATTAAGACCGAATATCGCATAAATTGAATGAATGTGTCTTTATAATTTCATTGCATTTGCTTCTATCGTTTTCACGAGTGAGCATTAGGGTGGCCCACACTTATATGAAAAACCAAAATTTCGAAAAATACCAAGTCTTACCTCCTCAATCAGTTGTTTTGGACTCCCAGAAGCTACGTTCAAAATTTGAGCAAAATCGGTTGAGCCTAAGGGGGCGCTCAAAACGCTTGAAGTTTGTATGGGAAAACTTGGCAAAATGTATGCAGGAATTTTAAGTTTTCGAATTTTGCCGCTAGGTGGCGCTGAAAGCGTTCAATGATCAAACCCTTTGGTATTATTGTAGGTGACTATATGCCAGAGAACTTTGTCGAAGACCGCGAAGTGATCCGACGGCTGTGAAAAAAGTTATACCCTAGGCAAAGTGAGGCAAAGTATTGAGATTTCATTATTGATATTATTCCTTTACATGTATTGGAAAAATAACAATAAAGTTTATCCTCACTTTTCCTAGGGTATAACTTTTTTCACAGACGTTGGATCACTTTGCGGTCTTCGACAAAGTTGTTTGGCATATAGTCAGCTACAATAATACCAAAGGGTTTGATTATTGAACGCTTACAGCGCCACCTAGCGGCAAAATTCGAAAACTTAAAATTTCTGCATACATTTGGCCAAGTTTTCCCATACAAACTTCAAGCGTTTTGAGCGCCCCCTTAGGCTCAACCGATTTTGCTCAAATTTTGAACGTAGCTTCTGGGAGTCCAAAACAACTGATTGAGGAGGTAAGACTTGGCATTTTTCGAAATTTTTGTTTTTCATATAAGTGTGGGCCACCTTAGTGAGCATGCATGATAAATACAAACGGAAATATTCGGTATCTGTCTGTTTAAGAATCGAATGAACTTATAACCATCTTCATCCATTTCCAATAACTTTTCCCCGGCCAGCACTGCATGTCAGTAAATTTGATGTAAATTGTAAGTGCTACGATTTTAAAACTTCTTATATAAAGTTTGAAATGTACTAAGGTATGCACACAGCAAAATCTAGCCACCGTATTTTGGATATAATTTTTACAATTTTCAATGAATCGTGGCAACCTATGGCGCAAATGAAAGCTTATTGTGTAAGGAATCGAAAAATATTTACTTCGGGTGATATTTTCACATTGTGTTTAAAATAGAGTCAAGGGATCAACAAGTCCTCGAAAAGTTTTTGCACAAACGTGCTGAAAATCTGACAATGTACATTAAAACGACCATCCCCGCAGACTTGAGTTAGCTTTCAAGTATTCGGTTCTATACATCATTGCAACGTGGAAAGGCTGCAGATTAACTTAAGACCAAGAAATAATCAAAGTTTATCAAGAAATGCATAGTTTGGTCAACAATATGAATTTGTGGTTTGAAAAACCGAACTATCAAAAATACATGTACAACAAATCATCTTTTTCACTACGGGAAATGTCGGAAAAAATGGCTGGCATCCCTTTTTCAAAAGCTTAGATATTGTGTATTGATTTGGATTGATTTTTGTGCCCTGCTTATGGCGGAGAATCCTTGCGTTTGTATGCAGAAAACTATGTGGAAATTGTACAACATTTTTTCTAAAATCGTAAAATTTCATACACCTCAAAACTCAACCCAATTAAACAATATTGAGTAACCGTGAATTGGAACCTTTGAAAAATGTCAAGAAAGGCAGCTTTCATCGAAAAATAAGATTGATTTTGACACAAAGGTGGTAAAAATTTCTTGGCAAGCGATCGAAGGTACTGTGCAAAACTTTACGCAAGGACTCAAGCGCAAAGCCTGAGATGACGGATATAATAAGTCCAATCAACAATGTCTTGATGTTGATTTAAAGTCAATTAATGCTTTTTTATGATGAAATGCTTCTGGTTTGGGAATAAGTTAGAATTCATTATTACTGCTTGATTTTCTTTGGCTAGATTTTGCTGTGCGCATACCTTAAAATAATTATTTGAAATAAATGTACTTAAACGGGCGGATTTTATAATAACAATAAGTAAGATGTGTTTTCTTAACTTTTTACTCTAGTTGTGTAACGATATACGTGAGAGATTTCAATATTCCGAGTTTGAACAAAATCTTGTAAAAAATATATATAGTTTGAATCAACTGGTCATTTTACCCCCAAGCTCTGTTTGTTTTAAAGTTACTTTTAAAATGTCATTAAAAATAAAAACTTTTTTTTCTTTACTAAATATTTTGTTTTAGGAGTGAATTATTAAAATATGGTATCACACATTGCAAGTAATGGATGAATTGACCTTAATTATGATTAGCTCAGTTTTACATCAGATCGTATTGTTTGCATAATTTTCGCTATTTTCGTCATTTCAAAGTAGTTTGGTTAATTTTAGGGCCCAATATCAGCAGAAGTACAATGACTTATGTTGTTGCATAGAACCCAATCGTTGTTCATTTTACCCTTGTTCATTTTACCCACAATTCCCCTACAGACAGGCGTCTAAGTCTACTTAGCTCTCATTTTTTCATATTTTAACGATTGGTTTGAATGTTCTATAGTTCGCTAATCGCTCGCTGATGGCGCTCGCATCGCTTGTTCAGGTCGGATGCGGGTTTGACCGCCGAAAATTTTTCGAGTTCGGGTCGGGTCCAAGTTTGACAAAAAAAAAAACTCGGGCTCGGGTCGGGCACGGGTTTTGAAATTTGAAATTTTTCGGGTACGGGACGGGTTCGGGTCTGTAAAATCTGAAACCCTACCATCTCTAGTTTGCTGTTTAGTTTAGGGGATAGACAAAACGATCGGGACAGGCAAAATATTCACTTTTCAAAAAATGTTCAACTAGCTGTAACTTTTCGAAAAGTGCATCAGATATTTTTACTGTAAGTTCATCAACTAGTTGTGTATCAGTGGTCAACATTTGGAAAAGATTGGGCTATTCTACATGAAGTTATAAAGATTCTTGAAAAAGGTATTATTATTCGATAGCCTACTTTGAGCTGTTATATCTCCGGATTCAATGAACCGAATGCAATGAAATTTTGACCATTTATGACTCTTATAATGAGCTATGAAAAACCTTTGACTTAACCTAAAATTCCTAACACTGAAGAAAATTATAACGATTAGATTATTTTTCTAATAAAATACCAAATTATCCAAAACTTCAACATCGCTTCAAAATTCAAGATTCAAATTATAGTTCATTTATTTTCCCTCTAATTGACTTATATATAAATGTGTTTTGAAGTAAAGTAACAACATAGCTGCCAATAAATTGAAAAGGTAAAGAGATGCATATTAAAAATAGACCAATTTACCGAAAAATCGTAAAATAAATGAAATTACTATAAATTTTTCTATTGTTAACAATTTTAAGTTAAGTCGTTTTAAGTTATCGTTTTTCAAAGTTCATTATAAGAGTCATAAATGGTCAAAATTTCATTGCATTCGGTTCATTGAATCCGGAGATATAACAGCTCAAAGTTGGCTATCGAATAATTATACCTTTTTCAAGAATCTTTATAACTTCATGTAGAATAGCCCGATCTTTTCCAAATTTTGACCACTGATACACAACTAGTTGATGAACTTACAGTAAAAATATCTGATGCACTTTTCGAAAAGTTACAGCTAGTTGAACATTTTTTGAAGAGAGAAAATTTTGCATGTCCCGATCATTTTGTCTATCCCCTGTATATGTTTAGCTTGTGGAAACCATTACTTTGATCTAGTTTGTTGAACCGTTCTCAACAAGGTGTTAGCAACAAATGAAGCCAAATGTTTTTTTTTTTAATTATATACATTAACCATCTTTTGATTCGTATGCAGAAGGTCCTGAGCTCAATCCCTGGCCCGTTTCTTTCTCCTTATAATATATTTTCTAATATACACACATTCTACCGTGACGTTACAACATTTAGACGCCTTTTTGGTCAGATTTTTCACCGTAACTCGAAAATTCGACCGTGAACCATCAAATATTTTTGCATATCCGGATTCCTTGTAAAATTTCCTATAAGTTTCATCTGTTAAATAGTTTGTTTTCATTGAAAAAGTATGTTAAAAATGGGAATTAGTAGCGTGACGTTACAACGTTGTAAGGTCACGCTACTAATTCTGATGTTTAACATGCTTTTCCAATGAAATTTAACTGTTGAGCAGATTAAACTTATTGGAAATTTTACATGGATTCTGTCATCACCACTGGGCTGATTAGAGTGCGCCAGTCTATACATCGATCTAGAGAATAAATTGAACAAAACGGATGAGGAACAAAAAGAAAACCTAAATTGAGAGTGGATGAAGTTGCTATTAAAAGTTATTAAAATCATTGAATTTCTATTGTTTAAACTAATAAAATAAGTAAAATTTAGTGGTCATTTTCATGCAGTAATATAGTAAGCTATTGCTCTTTAATTTAAAGGTAAAATGTTCAAATAAGCCCCTAAAAATGGATATTTTAGTTTAGGTGAACTACACGCGACCATCTGTAGTTTCGGGTACTCCAAAAGCGTTTGTAAACTAGTTTAAACGTTAACTTAGTAAGTATTCTTAATTATAAAAGCTAAATGAATTTGTTAAAGATGCTATTTAAAACTACAGGCTAGTGCTAAACCGTTTTGGGCACTGAATCGAATACGTCTAGCAAAATTGTTTCACGAGGCTAGCAGCGAAACTAAATTTGTAAGTTTGCACAAATAATTCTGAAATCACATAATTACTAAGCATCTAATGGAACAATTAAAATTTCAGTTTGAGCCGCTCTTTATAGACTGCTACAAGAAATAAGTGCTGATTCTGCAAAAAATCCGAACAGATTCCGAATATGCAAAAATATTTGAGGGTTTACGGTCGAATTTTCGAGTTATAGTGAAAAATCAGACCAAAAAGGCGTCAAAACGTTGTAACGTCACGGTAGAATGTGTTAATGACTTTTTCTAATGATTTTTGGAAATTTTTGAGTATTCTTTAAAGTTTTTCTTTGTGATGAAATACACCTTCTTATGCTTTTCTCATTTTACTGATTAAACGCTCCAAGTGGAATTTCTGGAATGATAATAATTCTGCATATTTTTTTTATTGGAATTCCTCATGCAATTCCAGCTGAGATTCCCACGTACAAAAAAAAATCTGATGTGATTCCTCTAGATATTTCTTCGGAATTTTCAGCTGTGATTCCTTCAGGGATTCCTACAAGGATTCATCCAGAAACTTTTCTTAGTATTTACCCAGTAATTCCTACCGGAAATCTACTTACTCAACGATTCATCCGAAATTTCTGGTGGAATTCACCAGTTAGTCTTGTTGGAAATACTCAAGAAATTCCTGCAGGAATTCTTGGTGGATTCTTAAGCAATTACTGAAGAAATCTCAGCCGATATTATTTGAGAAATTGCAGAATACCTGAAAAAATCTTAGTAGGAATATCTATCTGAATGTATCCTAGCATGAGTTTCGGCGAAATTCCAAAAGGAATCCTTGAGACATCTCTGGAAAAATCACATAGAATACCTTGGAGATATCTCTGGAGGAATCCTTGAAGGTATCACAGAAGGAATATGTTTAAGAATACGTTCAAAATTCCTTGGAGAAATTCCAAGACTAATGCCTCCTGGAATACCTGGAATACCTGGGATTTCTGCTGACCTAGGGGTTCCTTCACATTTTTTTCGAGGAATGCTTTCAGAAGATCCCTTTTGATACTTTCTTCACAAATATCTACAGATTTTCCTCCAGAGATTTATTTATAAATTTCTCCAAGGATTACTTTGAAAAAAAAAAAAAAACATCCACAGATTTTTTCATACTCAAAGGTCTTTTTTACACGGATAGTTTTTCTGCTTTAACTCGGTCAATTTTGAGCCAATTCACATGAAAATTTGTACACAGGTAGACACGGTTAGTACTACCTGTGTACGGAAAATCAGATAGGTAGGTTCAAAGTTGACCGAGTTAAAGCAGAAAAACTACCCGTGTAAAAAAAGACCTTAGTGTAATTCTTTCATGGAGCCTTGTTGAAATCCATCCTAGGATTTATTTTAAAAATCACGAGTTCCTGAAAAAAATCCTTCCGGGATTTTTAAAGAATTTCTTTCAGGAACTCCTTTGGAAACTCCTCATAGATTTACTTTTAAAAATCCCCCTGGAAATCCTGAAGAAATTCAGTCTTCTCTTCAGAAATACTTTTTCAAAATCTTCTAGGGATTCTTTTAGATTTTAGAACGTCCTTCAAAAATTTCTTAAAGCTTCTTAAAAAAGTCTTGCACGGATAGCTTCCATTCCATTCCAGGATTCCTTTAGAAAATATTTGAAGAATTCCTTTTAAATTTTTTTTTCATAGAGATTTCTCCAGAAAATTTTCAAAGCATTCAACTAGAAAACCTTCCATGAACTTTCTGAAAAATACCACATGGATTTTTTTCGTAATGATTTACGGATACATTAACAATCAGAAATATAGAAGTGCTTTAAAATTTTCTCCGAATCTTTCTAAAGAATTTTCTCCAAAATTTGAAATTTAGAAATTCTACAAGATTATTAAGAAAACTTCCAAAATTCTTTTACGTTCCATTAAGACATTTCCCTTCTAGAAATTGCTCCAAGAATTTCTTGTAAAAGTCTGAGAAAATCATCCAAGGATTTCTTCAGAAATTTTCCTACAGAATTTTTCAGAGGTTCTTATAAGGAATCCCGCGGAAAAGCCGTAGACATTCTTGCAGAGATTCCTGCAGAAATTCTGACAGAGATTTCATCAGAAATTCTGCCGGGTATTCTCTATGTATTTTCTTAGAAATTCCTCCAGAAGTCCTCTTAGAGACTTCTTCCATATTCCTAGAATAGCTTCAGAAATTTCAACAGAGATTCCTTAAATAATAGTTCCATAGATTCTTTTGGAAGTTGTTTCAACATTCATTAATTGCTCAAGCGATTTCTCAGAAATTCCTCCAGGAATTCACCCATGGGGTTGTACCAGTGAAGGGGCACTGAATTCGGGGAACCTTGACAAACTAGCTCTGATTTTACTGAAATTGGCATTTTCAGGTTTTTTTTTATTATCGGAAATTCCTGGAGGATTTTTTTCAGAAATTTCGGGAGGAATTCCTTCGACAATTGCTGGACGAATTCCTTTGGAATTCCAGGTGGAATTCCTTTAGGAATTCCTGGAGAAATTCTTTCGGAAATTCCGGGAGGAATTCCTTTGGAAATTGCTGGACGAATTTCATTGGAAATGTCAGGAGGAATTCCTTCGGAAATTCCTGCAATAATTTCTTCGGCAATTACTGGAGGAATTCCTTCGGAAATTGCTGGACGAATTCTTTTGGAAATTCATGGAGGAATTCCTACGGAAATTCCTTGAGAAATTCCTTCAGAAATTCCTGTAGAATTTTTTTTTTCGGAAATTCTTTTTAGATTTTTTTTGGAAATTCCTGGAGAAATACCGTCGGAAATTCCAAGCAGAATTCCTTCGGAAAATCCTGAAGGAATTCCTTCGGAAATTCCGGAAGAAATTCCTTCGGAAATTCCGGGAGGAATTCCTTCGGAAATTCCATTAGGAATTCCTTCGGAAATTCCATTAGGAATTCCTTCAAAAAAATCCTGGAGGAATTCTTTTAGAAATTTCGGGAGGAATTCCTTCGGAAATTGCTGGACGAATTCCTTTGGAGATTCCCGGAGGAATTCATTCGAAAATTCCAGGAGAAATTCCTTTTGGAATTCCTGGAGGAGTTCTTTCGGGAATTTCTGAAGGAAATCCATCGGAAATTGCTGGACGAATTCCATTGGAAATTCCTGGAGGAATTCCTTCCAAAATTCTTGGAGGAATCCCTTCGCAAAATCCTGGAAGAATTCCTTCGGAAATTTCTGGAGAAATTCCATCGGAAATTCCTGAAGGACTTCGTTCGGAAATTACTGGAGGAATTCCATCGAAAGTTCCTTGGCGAGGTCCTTTGAAAAATCTTGGATGAATACTTTTTGAAATTTCTGGAGGAATTCCTTTGGAGATTCCTGGAGGAATTCATTCGGAAATTCCAGAAGGAATTTCTTCAGGAATTCCTGGAGGAATTCTTTCGGAAATGCCGGGAGGAATTGCTTCGGAAATTCTTGAAGCAATTCCTTCAAAAAATCCTGGAGGAATTTCTTAACAAATTCCAGAAGGAATTCCTTCAAAAATTTCTGGAGGAATTCCTTCGGAAATTCCTTGGGGAGTTCCCTCGAAATATCTTGGATGAACACCTCCGGAAATTTCTGGAGGAATTCTTTCAGAAATCTATAGAGAAATTCCTGATAAAAACCTTGGATGAATTCCTTAGGACATTCCTGGAAAAAAAATCATTCTAAACTTCTTAGAGGAATGCTTTTTATGGTTCCTGGAGGAATTCCTTCGGAAATTACTAGACGAATTCCTTTGGAAATTCCAGGAGGAATTCCTTCGGAAATTGCTGGAATAATTTCTTCGGAAATTACTGGAAAAATTCCTTCGGAAATTCCTGGAGATTTTTTTTTCGGAAAGTTTTTTTGGATTTTATTTTTGGAAATTCCAAGAGGAATTCCCTGGAAAATTCATGGAGGAATTCCTTTACAAATTCCGCTAGGAATTCCTTCAAAAATGCCTGGAGGAAATCTTTCAGAAATTCCGGGAGAAATTCCTTCGAAAATTACTGGACGAATTCGTTTGAAGATTCATGGAGGAATTCCTTTGGAAATTCCTGCAGGAATTCTTTCGGAAATTCTTAGGGGAATTTCTTCGGAAATTCCTGGAGAAATCCCTCCGGAATCTCTTGGATGCATTCCTTCTGAAATTCGAGGAGCAATTATTTCGGAAATTCCTGGAGGAATTCCTTCGGAAATTCTTGGAGGAATTTCTTTAAAAATTCCCGGAGAAATTCCTTCGGAAATTCCTGGAGAAACTCTTTTGGAAATTCCTAAAGGATTTTTTTTTGAAAATTCCAGGAAGAATTCCTTCAGAAATTCCAGGAGAAATTCTGTCGGAAGGAATTTCTTCATGAATTTCCGATGTAATTCCACCAGGAATTTTGCGAAGGAATTCCTTCAGGATTTTCCGAATGAATTCCTCCATGTATTTCTAAGAGAATTCCTCCAGGAATTTCCGAGGGAAATCCTCCAGGAACTCCCGGAGAAATTCCTCCAGGAAATTTCGGAAAAATTCCTCCACAAATTTCTGGAGGAATTACTCTAGGAATTTCCGGAGGAATTCCTCCAGGAATTCCCGAAGGAATTCTTCCAGGAATTTTCAAGGGAATTCCTCTTGGAATTTTCAAAGGATTCCTTCATGAATGTCCGAAGAAATCCCTCCATGAATTTTCGAAGGAATTCCTCCATGAGTTGCCGAACAAATTCCTCCAGGAATTTTGCCAAGGAATTTCAAAAGGATTTTCCGAAGGAATGCCTCCATGAATTTCCGAAAAATTCCTCCAGAAATTTTCCGACGGAATTCCTCTACGAACTTCCGAAGAAATTCCTCGAGGAATTTCCGGAGGAATTCCTCCAAGAATTTTCGAAGAAATTCTTCTAGGAATTTTCAAAGGAATTCCTCTTAGAATTTTTAAAGGACGTTCTCCTGGAATTTCCGAAGGAATTCCTCCATGAATATCCGAAGGGATTCCTCCATGAATTATCGAATTAATTCCTCCAGGAATTTTGCGAAGGAATTTCTAAAGAATTTTTCGAAGGAATTCCTACATGATTCTCCAAAGGAATTCCTACAGAAATTTTCCGACGGAATCCCTCTACGAATTTCCGAAGGAATTCCTCCAGGAATTTTGCGAAGGAAATCCTAAAGCATTTTCCGAAGGAGTTCCTCCATGAATTTCGGAAGGAACTGCTCCAGAAATTTTTCGAAAGAATTCATTCACGAATTTCTGATGAAATTCCTCCAAGAATTTTCAAAGGAATTCTTCCAGGAATTTCCTGAGAAATTCCTCCAGGAATTTCCTGAGAAATTCCTCCATGAAGTGCCGGATGATTTTTTTTAGAAATTTCCGGAGGAAATCCTCCAGGAATTTCCGAAGGAGATCCTCCAGGAATTTTCAAAGAAATTCCTTTTGCAATTTCCGAAGGAATTCCTCCTGGAATTTCCGAAAGAATTTCTTCATAAATTTCCGAAGGAATTTCTTCAGGAATTTCCGAAGGAAATCTTCCAGCAATTTCCGAAGGAATTCCTCCTGGAATTTCTGAGGGAATTCCTGCAGTAATTTCCGGTGGAATTCCTCCAGGGATTTTCAAAGGAATTTCATCTGGAATTTTCAAAGGATTTCCTGCCGGAATTTCCGAAGGAATTCTTTCATGAATGTCCAAAGGAATTCCACCAGGAATTTTCGAAAGACTCTCCAGGAATTCCTTCACGAATTTCCGAAGGAGTTCCTCCATAAATTTCAGAAGGAATTCCTCCAGGACTTTTGCGAAGGAATCGCTCAAGGATTTTCTGAAGGAATTCCTCCATGAATTTCCGAAGGAATTCCTCCAGAAATTTCAGAAAGGAATTTCTCCAGTTATTTCCGAAGGAATTACTCCAGGAATTTCCGAAGAAATTCCTCCAGGAATTCCCCAAGGAAATCCTCCACGAATTCTCGAAGGAATTCCTCCAAGAATTTCCGAGGGAATTCCTCAAGGATTTTCCCGAAGAATTCCTCCATGAGTTTCCGGAGGAGTTTGTGCAGGAATTTCCATAGGAATTCCTCCAGGAATTTTCAAAGGAATTTCTCCTGGAATTCTCAAAGGATTTTCTCCTGAATTTCCGAAGGAATTCCTCTACGAATTTCCAAAGAAATCCCTCCCGGAATTTCCAAAGAAATTTCTTATGGATTTGCCTTGAAATACCTCCAAAAGTTTTAAAATTTGGAGGAATTAATTCCTCCAAAAATTGTTGATGGTTGTCCTCAAACAATTCCCTCTGATTTACTCACATAATAACCAAACCTGAAGGAATGTTTGAAGAAGTTTCTCAAGTTTTCGTAGGAGTTCCGCAATACATTTTTGAAGGAATTTCTTGAGGAATTTCCGAAGAAACTTCTCAATGATCTTTCGCTGGAATTCCTTGAGGAATTTAGTAAAGATTTATAAAAAAAACAAAAAATTCCTCAACGAACTTATCAAACAATTTCTCACGAAATTTCCGAAGGTATTCTATAAGATATTTCAGACATATGTCAAAAAAAATTCCAAACGAACTCCTTTAACAATTTACGAATTTTCTTTATCAAGGCATTTTTAAAGGATTTTTTCAGAGAATTTCCGAATGAGTTCCTCTAGGAAATAAAAAATCACAAAAAGCATTTCTTCAGGAATATATTTTCAAGGAAGTTTTGAAAAATTTTTAAAGAAATTCCTTATGGAAATTCAAAAGGGATATCTCATGAGACTTTTAGTGGATTTTTTTCAATATTTTCGAAAGAATTGCTTCAGGAATTCGGGAAGGAATTCTTACAGAAATTTCCGGATGAATTCCTCCAAGAATTTTTGAAGGTATTCCTCAAGGAATTTTCGGAAGAATCCCTCACGAAAACTCCGAAGGAGTTCCTCAAGGAATATTCCAAATCTATTTCAAAGAAATTCCTCAAGGAATTCCCGAAGAATCTTCTAAAGGAAATCGTAGAAGAACTCTCGAAGGAATGTCTTATGGAATTTCTCAAGGAGCTTTAGAAATGAAGGACTTCCTCAAGAAATTTCTGAAGAATTTGTCAAGGAGTTCCCGGTGGAATTCCTCAAGGATTTTCGAAATAAATTCCTGAAATTATTTTTTAATTGATTCCTTTAAAAATTTCCGAATGCTAGAGGAATAGCAACTTCCAAAGATATTCCTCCAGGAATTTCCGAAGAAATTTCTTTAGAAATTTTCAAAGAATTTTTTCCGGTAATTCCGAAGGAATTCATTAAAGGATTTTTCGAAGAAATTTCTCCAAAAATTTCTCAGGGTATTACTCAAGGAAAGGAATCTTAGTTTGATTGGAATTTTTGAAAGAATTCCCGGAGAAATTCTTAAAGTATTTTCTGGAGCTTCTCAAACGGATTTCTGGTAGAATTAAGAATGATATTTGTAAAGAATTACTGGGGAAATTCTCAAAAGAATGCATGGTGAAATTCGTAATAAAACTTCTGGAGGAATTATTGAAGAAATTTCTGAAGGTATTCCCAACGGAATTACCGCAAGTTTTCCGAAGGTAATTTCTGCTGGAATACCTACATTAAAATAACCTGGAAAAATATTAAAGAAATTTCTGGAGAAACTGCTGGATACATTCAAATTCATGATGGCATTTGTTAAGAAATTCCTGAAGCAATATTCTGAGGAATTCCTCAGGATTGTAATCATATATGATTCTTCTATTGAACCATTCCTGTTAATCACCCATATTTCATACTTCACTTTTATTTTTTTTAAATGATGAAGTATTTGAACTCCTTGTTACTGCAAAGTGGTTTTCAGTGTAAGGGTGCTCGCCCCCCCTGGCCGAAAAGCTGGCTACGCCCTTGACAGAGATATCTTTCGAAGAGTACTTAGGATTTATACAACTAAACTTTTTGAGATTTTTGACCAAGTGTATCATAATAAATATCTCAGCCGTCTGTCAACTGATTTCTCTTAGCACCAAATGAAAGCTACAAAATCCTTGTAAAAGGCCCTGAAATTTTATTTAGATTGGACATTTGGTTACTGAGATATCTTTCGAAGAGTATTTCTTTAAATTCCTTTTTTTATTATTATATTCGTGTTTCGTCCAGCGGTGAATGAGGCCCCACGTTGTGTTTTATTTCCCCCGGGGACTCGAGGAAGAACGAACTACTTCTACTACAGTTTTACGTTTTATTGGCGCACCACAGAGAGGCAGTGCTCCTGCTCTGTGGTGTTATATTGACTTACAACTAATTACATTGAGGATGAGCTACCGCTTTTATAAGCGGCAGCGATAGTACGGACAAAAGATAACATGTGCACAAAAGTGCGTTGCGCTAAAGGCTAGCAACACGCAGCCCAGAACGGCGATGATAATGCCGTTAGGCTGCTTGCTGCTAGCAGCAGAACAAAACGGAGACAAAACGACACAAATTGAATGCACCGCTGCGCCAACAATTCGCTTGTTATCTTGCATGAGCTTTTGACTAGTCTATGGGAAGTTATTGTTCAATCAATAATGCTGACCTCATATAAAGTGTATACTAGCAGGTTATTGTTTTCAATAAAATTATAAATAACAAATTACAAATAAACAGGAATTCTATGAAAACTAACAATATGTTAAATGAAAGCTTTGAATTTATATATTGTGGGGAAAATGCAAGAACTGGACAGACAAAATAACTAGCTAATTCCAAAGTTGATTAACATGGTAGATATATCATTTTTGTCCTATCTACACCATAACCATGAATACCAAGTACTTTGGAGCTAATTTATTCGACTGATTAAGAGATATTAGACAAAGTGTATCTCGCTGATTTTCTTATCCATTTGTTAATCGATTCAAGATCTTTTGGCAGTTAACAAAAGATACAATATTCCAGAATAAGCTATTTTTTTAAAATTTCACACAAGATTCTAGAAGGTGTCTGGCATTTCTGGTAGTTTAGTCCATGGTCCATGATGCTATTTTGGAAACTAATCCACTAGATGCCAAATCCACAATATTTTCTAGAACTTTTGGTCCATCACACAAAATAAATACGTTAAATACAAATAATACAACAATGGTTTTAATAAGTGTAAGAAGGGTTCTGTTCACCATAGGTGGATTTTAGGGTTTTTCTCTTTTGAATTGCTGAGAAAAATCGCTTACGATCTCACAAAAAACATTGTGTCTACGATGCTTCGTTCTAAAGAAAACGGCTCATACAGCACATCTGGACGATTTCCACAAAATTGGTCATAACTCAGGAACGGAGAAAAACCACATCTTGAAAATTTTACAGAATGTAGCTTATAAAATTTTCTTTTAATTTTTTTGGTAATTTTTCCGGATTTCGAAAATAAATTTTTCAAATTTTCCAACCTATTTTTCTCAAAAGTGGAAAACTTTTGTGGAAAACTGTTTTTATTTTGTATTTCTTATTCAATTGCTGAGAAAATTTGCTTATGATTTCACAAAAATTGTGTCTACGATGCTTCGTTCTTGAGTTGCGATTTTTCAAAATAGGTGGTGTCTGTGGAAAATGATTGTTTTCCACTGGATAATTAGGCGACCCTGATTTTTTTTTTCAATTTAGTTTTTGTTCATGAACTCTACATGTGAAAATAAAAGTAATTAAATTCTGAGAACCTTCGTATCAATTTGTACGATAATAAAAAAATCCCCAGGATTGTCTAGCAACTACGCGCTAGCCCCAGCGGCCATATGGGTATGAATTGTTTAGGTTACTGCATGACCTTTGAAAACGCTCGTCGTAAAATATGCATTCACTTCTGCACCGTCAGATGATAGTGAAAAATCACATATGTAGGTATCGCATAACAGAACCACGTAGTCATCCATCACATTCCCAACATCCAGCCAGTAAATGTCAACCCTTTTTCAATTGACAATTTTCTCTAATCTGGCACACGTCAACCAACAAAAAGTACCAACTTTATCCTTTTCCACTGTGGAGCATGGGCAACCGAACAGGCAGTAGTGGGCGAATTCTAAATTCCTGGTCCATACAATGTAGGTACCTACATTTGAAGCTTTTATTTGATAGTTTTCCCCATGGGGATGCTATCATAGCATATCCATCTCCTGTTGGTAGCAGTCAGAGCCTGCTATTTTCCATCCATCCGAAGAATTGTTTCAAAAATTCATTTGAAACTCGAATCAATAGCATACCATTTCCACTCAAGAGTCATATTTATAGCTGACGGCTAACGTTGGTTGGATGGCATTCCTGCTTGATTCAGAGCTGTTGCAGTAAAACTTTCTATAGGTAATCAACGGAACATACAAACCCACAGTCCATACAAGTTCCGTTTTGTAAAAGTTGCATTGAATTAAATTACTTGTCTCTTATCAGGCAGCAGCAGGGGCTGCCAAGGAGAAACAAAATCAAACTGACACAACACAGCCACTGAAGGGAATGAAGTGCTTTGGTTCTGGGTCAGGCGGCGCGGCGACGTACATCGTCTCGAGTTGTAAAGTTGGTCCTTAACGAGCAAAAGTTCTTCCAGTAGTGGCTCAACTTTTCAATCGGAGCAAAAAGGGAAAGTTTCCAGTTTCTGCTGCCAGAAATCATAAACCCTTCGATGACATATTGGACTTATTGTTTGTATGTCAGTACCCACCCGCATCGATGCGTCAGCTTGAGTTCGAGAATATCTCCCAACGATTTTTTTTATACGTGGCCCCTGGATAGTATATCCGCTGAAACGACAGCCGGCCCGTAATGGACAATTTACCGAGGGATTTTCTTTCGGTATTATTTTAAATTATGAAATGGAAGAATTTGTAGCGTCCTGCCATTTAACGGCGATGCCCTCCAGCCGGGCACAGCCACGCACAGAGGTTGATAAATTGATGGATTTTGAAGGACGGCAATAAAACCGTCCCAAAAGTTGGAAAACACACCGGAAACATGTCGGCCGGTCACCGTTATGGATTACTTCCGGAGCGAAATGGGCAGAAGAAGAGGGAAAAAAATCGGCATCGGCTTTAACTTGATAAAAGTTGTGGCAGGAATGGAAATTTATGTGCCCGCACAATCGTAACCTTATTGTTTTGCGTATATATACAGGGGTTAGAAAAAAAATGATAGGGATAGGCAATTTTTGCCGACCTTGAAATCGGATTCAGGAAGCATACGACGGGAAAATTTTTGCAGTTTTTAGATATCTCTCGAGTTTTTGTTTTCTTCTTCTCCTTCTTCTTCTATCACTTATTCTTCCATTTATTCTTCCCCTTCTTGGTATAACATCGCCACAGGGACAGAGCCTGATTCTCAGCATAGAATTCTATGATAACATTCTTATTTATTAACTGAGAATTTCCTCTAGTCAAGACCATTTTGCATGTGTTTGTCGTGTAGTAAGCAGGCACAAAGATCCCTGAAAGAGTTCACGAGGAATCCCGTCAGAAATCTCTGAGAGAATCCCGTGAGCCATCCATGAAAAGATCTCAAGCAGAGTCACTGAGAGAATCCTGCATGACGCAACTTCTATATTGCACGCAGAAAAATAAATTGTAAATACAATAAAATTCTAGTTCAAATCAACCGATTTTCAGTTTACTATAGCGACAAACGGATTTCTGGTTTAAACTGAACTGTTCCATTGTTTGGTAGTACAAATATTTTCATTTATCGAAATTTTTGATTGTTTGTTGGAAACAAACAGACATTTTGTAACCGTTTGGTTACAAATTGTTGATTTTTGTTTTTAACCTTCCGTTAATCGCGCTGTTGTATTTTGTACAACATATGAGAATTATCGACTATTACTTTGAAACCATTTTTTTCTATCGATGTCAAACCCGAATGTATTCTACAGGAAACTTATTTGGAATATTATAAGACCTTTTTTGAAAACAGTATAACTCCTTATAATGCGGAAAATTGAAAATCGCATTATGAAGAACTTACTATATATAAGATAAGATAGACAGTTGAATGTGAATTAGTGTATTTCAAAATCTGAATGATCTAGAAATATGGTGTCTTCGGCAAAGTTACTTGGGATATCAAGGGCCTACGCGAGGTGACCTGAGTAATTCAGATTTCAACCGATAGGCGGCGCTAGTGAGCATGTAATTTTCATATCCCATATAACTCAGGATCCTGAGTACTTAGAAAGATGATGTCTTCGGCAAAGTTGTTTGGTTGGTTAAACACTAACTGATGCAGAGCCGTATGGTTTGAAACTCCACATCTAGGTGGCGCTAGTAGGCATTGAAATTTTATAACTCATACATCTCAGGACCCTGATTACTTAGAAAGATGGTGTCTTCTGCAAAGTTGTTTAGTAGATCAAACACTAATTGATGAAGACAAGTATGATGTGGAATTCCACATCCAGGTGGC
Organism: Aedes albopictus; assembly: GCF_035046485.1. Lineage (NCBI taxonomy): Eukaryota > Metazoa > Arthropoda > Insecta > Diptera > Culicidae > Aedes > Aedes albopictus. The sequence continues at coordinate 340,419,824 of NC_085138.1, forward strand.
GCTAGTGAGTACTCAAATATTATACCTCATATATCTCGAGATCCTGATTACTTAGAAAGATGATAACTTCAGCAAAGTTGTTTAGTAGATCGAACACTAACTGATGGAGAGCCGTATGATATGAAACTCCACATCTAGGTGGCGCTAGTGGGTATTCAAATTTTATAACTCATATGTCTCAGGACCCTGATTACTTAGAAAGATGTTGTCTTCTGCAAAGTTGTTTAGTAGATCAAACTGATGAAGACAAATATGACGTGCAATTTCACATCCAGGTGGCGCTAGTGAGCATTCTAATTTCATACCTCATATATCTCAAGATCCTGATTACTTAGAATGATGATGTCTTCGACATTGTTGTTTGATGGATAAAGAGCTTACAGTTGATGTGCCGTTTGATACGAGATTCCACTACAAGGTGACGCAACACATTAATTTGCTAAATCATGCAAATGGATGCTTTTTTAATGTTTTCAACAAGCTGTGTTTTTTTTTCTGTCAACAATATTTCAACCGAATTGAATGTATTTAAAAGCCCAATAGATCAGTTAACATTCCGTTCATTCCACTGTTGTTCTTTGCACAACACATGAGAATTATCTGTTATTACTTTGTACACACTTAGAAAAAATCACCGACTTCGGTAATATTTTACCGAAATCTCAACCGTTAAGTTTTTTACCGGAAGAAATCGGCGATGTTTACCGCACTTCGTTAAAATTTGACAGATAAACGATAACATTTTACCGAAATTTGGTAATTTTTACAGGATTTCGGTGAAAATCCATTACTGAACGCTCAGCAGTTGAGATTTCGGTAAAAATTACCGAACGCGGCTAGCTGTGTAATAAATGTTTCTATTGATGGTAAATCCAAATGTATTCTTCAAGAAGCTTATTTTGAATAGTACAGGACCTTTTCGAAAACAACGTTACTTCCTAAAATGCGGAAAAATCATAAATCGCATTATGAAGAACGCACTACATATATATTTTATGGGACATTATATCTCCGTATCCTGATGACATAGATAGTTGATGTCGGTAGCGAAGTTGTTTTATAAATCAAAGGCTTATAGATGATGGTGGGTTTTATTTAAAATTCCAAAACAGGGTGGCGCTAGTTAAGCGTGATTGCACCCGAAAAGCTAGTTTTTAGGTCACATTTGGTTTTCACGAATTTTAGTAATTTTTGCTCAACTCCTACAGCATTAGTGTCAAAGAAGCAAATAACCAAAAAACATTGGAGAATATGATACCGTTTTGAAAAATCCAACTTATTACGTATATTAGGGTGTTCCAGAACAAAATCTATCAAAAAATCAACTTTTTAAGGTTTTTCTGATTACAAATGTGATAATTACACATGTTTCCTTCAAAAGAATTAAGTTTTGACATGTTTTAGTGTAGTTATGATTTTTTGAAGTTCGAAAATAATCGAAAAACACAAAATTGTTTTGATGCACCTCTTAATTTCAATGGATTTGGCTGAAATTTTGACCAGTTACTTCTTTCAGATTGCCAATCAAAATATGGGGGTGGACTTGAGAATCAGAGAACATTTTTGAAAAGCTGGACAGGCCTAAGTGTCCATGGTCTAGTGTTAAGTTCTGTTCAGTCTGTACAGCCTCTGGGGCTGAAGACGGTGTCCCGTGCCTTTTTAATCGGGACCCTGAGCTACATGAGATTAAAAATTTACATGCTCACTAGCGCCTCCTAGTGGTGGCATTTGAAAATAAACTGTCACTCATCTATAAGCCCTTGATATAGGAAACATCTTTGCCGAAGACACTATCTTTCTAAGTAATAAGGGTCCAAAGATACATAATATATAATATTTACGTGCTTACTGGCGCCGCCAAGTGGTGAAATTTCAAATTAAACTGCGAATCATCCGTAAGTCCTTGACCTACCAAACAACTTTGTCAAAGACACCATCTTTCTAAGTATTTAGGATCCCGAGATACATGTGATATAAAGTTTATTTGCTCACTAGCGCCGCCTAGTGGTGGAATTTCCAATTAAACGGCCAATAATCTGTAAGACCTACCAAACAACTTTGCCGAAGACACCATCTTTCTAAGACATCAGGATCCTGAGATGTAAGATATAACATGATATTGCTCACTAGCGCCGCCTAGTGGACGTATTACGAATCAACTTTGTCAGCATCAAGTAGCCCATGAAATTTACAACAACTTTGCCAAAGACAGTTCTCCTCTCAACAATCAGGATCCTTAGATATTTCAGAATGTATGGGTGTTGTACAAAGTACAACGCGCGACTGCTCGCGTTACAAAAATTGGCGCGAGTACTGAAAGGTTAATAAAAAATCAAAAACCAAATATATGAGAAAATGTTTCCAGTTTCACCTTAAATCGTCTAGTTTTGGAATAAGATAAACATAGGGGCATAGGCTGAAGAATTCTATTCATACTGTAGATCAGTCGTCTTTCAGTTGTACACTCCAGAATTAAGAGTTAAGCAAAAATATCAGTTATTTCGTGTTTATTATTCCGTGTCTAAGTCGTATCGATGCAAAATATTATTAATAAATTTTTGTCAAGGAACTTCTGAAAATTGTATGAGTTTAAGAAAAGAAAAAAAAACACTTAATTTGTTCTCTGTCATATGGTGATGATAACCAACATCACCAAACGAATTTAAAATGAGAAATGGCCACTATGCCAAAAATAGAAACTGTATTCTCTCGGTTGAATCATTTGCAATCATTTGTTGCTAGACCCTTGTTGAGAACGGTTCAACAAACTAGATCAAAGTAATGGTTTCCACAAGCTAAACATATAAGCAGACTAAACAGCAAACGTGTTCCCCAAATCCCACTGAAGCAATCCAGTTTTACGATCGACGAAAAGAGAAATATGGCATTTCCCGAACCAAACAGCGCACAACCTTGAACCCTAAAAAAATATGCTGAGTAATTGTCTAAGAGAGTCTCTTGTCCCACTCGAAGATTGTATCAGAATATATAGGTTGGGCTCACCGTTCGTCTTCCTCCGCAGTACAATACTGAAGCGGAAATAATTCAAAACAAAATCGTTTCGACGAGAAATTACGACAGTGTTTACCCCATGGCGATGATGGTGCAATATCTCCTGGTTGTTGGTTGGTTGGTATGCTGCTGCGAAGCGGTTTCCAAACTTCATCACCCCTTAGAGCTCAGATTAGATGAATGGGTTGTGGGGGAGGTGACGAGATGATCCAAAACAGACCGACCGGCTACACCGCACCCGTATATCAACCGCAGGCAATCAGCAGCGAAATCAGCGCGGGCACTGGTGGTTTCCTATTGCGCGAAATGGAATTTGAAATTGCAAATTGAATAGCAGGTGGGGTAATTATATAATCGCGGAAAGAGGATATGGTCAACGAGGTGAGAAATCTGAAAGGTTTAATAATTCTCTTATTACGTTTGTTTCTCGGTGGTTAAATGAACTTGTAAATAATATGAAAAATATAATGGGGAAGGACCCATCTCGTTTAGATAAATGTAGAAAACATTATATGATCAAACTAATATCATCAGATATGTACCGTCAAGGCACCATTCACCGTGGATCTAAGAGGATTCGGGGCAACTAAGGGCTGTCATTTGACACCAGTCTTATAAACATTGTTGGTGCCGCTTTTAATTGCCTTCATTATAGGTTAAAAGTAAAGCAATATCCACAGAAGTAGAAATTTTTTCACAAAATTTGGTGATATAGTACAATTAGTAAAGGGTAGTAGGATCGCCTAATTCCGTGGTAGGTCACCATTCACCGTGGTAGTAGGGACCCATTCACCGTGTATGAGAAATTTTATTCTACTTTGTTTAAAAATGATCAAAACAACCCAGCATGGGAATTTTCTTCGTTTAAATTCATTTCAAGTAATAACTTGCAAGATTTTATTAGAAAAACGAATGTTCAAATTTTCGATTTTTTCTTGTATATGGGACAATATGGGGCACGGTGAATGGAGATCATTGATTTTTAGGGTACCCATTTACCGTGCCTTTTTGTTTCAATTAAAAAGTACGAGTAATCGTACTTTCTTGTTAAACTTACTTCGGCAATGCAAAATACATACCTGATATGTGAATTTAATTGCTTCTTGGTGGAATAAAAACGTTACTACATTTAGTTTATCGCTTAAATCACCTTAGCGCAGTTTTTGTTTTTTCACTATGAATGCAGTGAACGAGCAGAAACCCGCTTCATGTAAACACACTTTAATGTCAAAATGATACTTTTAAATGTTTTTAATGAGCGTTTTGACATGGTAACAATACATTAGTGTTGTATTGGTGAAATTGAAGGGAAATTGTCACATCATTTAATCATAATATGGAAATAATGAAAAAATATTCGAAGGCACACGGTGAATGGAGCCCCCACGGTGAATGGCGCCTTGACGGTATCCTGCTTTCAAAAATAAGCTATTATTTCTAGTTATTAATTTAAGAAATTTGTTGGTGTCGCCTCTGTTCATATTTTTATCAGAGATTTTTCCTTCTTTTAATTATAGGCTGTTCTTTCAAATTATAATGTTATATGGAAAAGTAACATGATCACATTTCTTCACTTTTCATTCGGGATAATGGAATTCGGAGAAATGTCATAGAGTCCTGGCGTGATATAAGGGGCTGTCCATTTATTACGTAAGGTATTTTTGCGATTTTTTGTATGGAAATATAAATATTTTTGTATGGCGCGTAAGAATGCTCAAACTCCCCCTCCCCTCATAAATCCTTACGTAATTAATGGACAGCCCCTTAAGCTGTAGTGTAGCGCATCAAATAAATGAGCATTTCCTGTCCAAAACATGAAAAAATGGCCATTTTGTCTCGATATTTTTTAACTTTTGCATCGACACATAACCATTTTTCCTCACCTAACTTTTAAAAAGGACGTATGAAAAATACCTAATTGAATTCTTCAAAAAATTATAACTCGAAAACGGTTGAATTGGGTTGGAAATGTTGTCTTTAGAGAAGTTTAAAGATATTTGAAGAAAAAATACACTGTGAGTAATATTCATCGTGGATCTATGTTAGATGTCTTATAATTTCAATTCAATTTTTTTTTCGTAGGAAGCTGACTTTTAGCCTCAAAACGGGTAAAAGAAAACAAATTTAGTGATTTTCTATATCAGAAAAGGAATCTACGTGCAAGTTCTAATAAAAAAATGCATATTTTTTCTTACATTCAATCATGCTTAAATTACAGTGATTTGAAAAAAAAAAAATGATCTTGTTAAATATTACTCGAGACACATATCTGAGAATATGTTTTTTTCCTTTTTTGATAAGAAACTGTAACGTACAAACTGCGGCTCCACGGTCGTGCGGCTAGTGTCATCAAGCTCTTAGTTGCATTGTGCAGAAGAGCGTGGGTACGATTCCCGCCGTAGCTGTCAGGAAAAGTTTTCGGCTGTGCCACTGGGCGTCGCATGCTAGTCCATTGTCTAGTGTCGTGCTTCCTTCAAAGAGCAAAAAAGCTCACTGGAAGCATTGATCGTGTGGAGATTTTATTTAAGTTCCTCAAGAAATACCTAGAGCAATCACTAATACAGTTTTCTTAGGAGAATTCCCTAAAGAAACCTCCGTAGGAATTTCTTAATAAATCCCAGGGGTATTTCCTTTCAAGATAGATATGGAATAGTTTCTAAAGAAAATTTTGAAAGAAAGCTGTTAAAGATTCTTTAGAAGATACCCTGAAAGAATAGATGAAGGAATTCAAAGCAGGGCTCTTTAAGGAATTTTGGAAGAATTTCTCAAAGAATCCCCGTAAGATTTTAAGAAGAAATCGTTGGAAAATAGAATATAAGATTTTTTCAAAGAATCCTTCTGTAGAAAACCCTAGAAAATTTTCTGGAAGAATCACTGATGTAAGAAGATTTATGAAAACAGAATTTCTGTTGGAATCTCTGGAATTTTTTTTTCTGAAAGTCTATAGAAGAATTTCTGAAAGAAACCATGAATAAAAGTATCTGAAACAATTCATATAAGATTAAAAAAAATAGGTTTTTTTTGCAGAAATTTTAAAACAACCCGAGTAGGTGAGAAAATCTAACGAATAACACATTTAGTTATTAATAATTGAATAACTGAAGAACAAAAACTAATATTGGTTTTATTGAGATAAGAGGCAAAACAACAGAAATAATATCAAAATCTCGTATTACAAGATCAAAACAATAGCAGACAAGATTTGTTAACCTTTTTCTTGAAAAAAATGCCAACATCCAGCATCGAACCTACGACCTTAGGATTCACAGGCGGCGATGCTTACTACTCAACTGCGGCTCACTGTTGTGAATATCATGGCAACAAGAGCATGAGGTTCTTCGTTACCCCAGCTCAGAAAGGGGCCCATGGCATTTCACTAACATTGAGCCATCTCTATGGGTTTATGAGTTCCATTTCGTGCAGAAGAGCTAAATTTGTTCTTATGTAGAAATTTTCAGATATTTCGACAAGAACAAAAACTGATACCATATCACTTTGAGTTATTGGTGCGATATTCTTTAAATTTTTGAATAACACATCAAAGTCACATTGAGCTATGACAGCGAAAATTTCCCGATTTGAGATTTGATTTAGATATTCTCTGTTGTTCATCTATTGTACAGCAATAATGCTTGTTGGGTAGTAATTGCTGGAAGGATTTCTGAAGGAATTCGTGGAGAAGTTTTTAAAGGCATTTTGCCCGAAAACATGTTTGAAGGAACTCTCAACAATTTTCCAAAGGAATCCCTGGAGAAATTTCCAGATAAATATTTGGAAGAATTTCTGAAAGGATTCCTGGAAGAATTTCTGATGATGCTCATGAACGAGTGTCTTGCGCATGGATTGCCATATTGCAACAAAATGGTTTGTGAAACTTTTATAGGAATCACCGGGAAAGAACAAATTGTGCCTAGATGTATTCTATTCTACTATATCGTACTGGTTGCCTTTCACTTTTCTACTCTGTCCATGGTAGAATGATGAGCACGACGATGTTGATGAGTGGGGTCCATTATGAGTTGCGGTTCACCGATGTCCATTGGTATGGGGCCGTTCATAAACCACGTGGATTTCTGGGGGAGGAGGGGTGTCTAGCAAAAGCCTACGCTCAATACAAATTTCAAAATGTTTGTATGGACAAAAGTCTACGAGAGAGAAGGGGGGTCTGAGATGGCCGAAATTTGGTCCAGCCCTCATCCAGGTATCCGGGTCCGTTGGAGGCAAGGGCTTAAAAGGGGATCAGTGTCAGCAGCCACTCTCGGGAGGAGAGAAACTGACGAAAAATTGACAGATCTGGAGCTGAGAATCGAACACATGATCATCCGCTTATAAAGCGAACGTGTGACCAACTACGCCCCGGCTAAAGCATTTGTTAATAATCGTCAAAAAAATTTCTAGTCTGCCGCCAGAGAGTTGAACTCGTGTCGTGAATGTTTCATATAATCTGAAAGTATAAATACTTTTGATTTTATTTTAAGCGAAAACCTTTTTAAGGCAAATATTATGCTTAACAAATAGATTTTCAGAAACTGATGATGTGAAAAAAAAATTCGGTGCCGATATTGGGCGAAAAAACAATGTGTAAACACTCAGGCGAGCCTTCCAAAAGTCCTGAAATGCAGAAATTTCTTTGTATCGCTTCGATGGATCATCTCTTCTCAACACGCTAAACTCAGTTTACCGATTTTTAAATATGGGTAGATGTACTCACATTTGAGCAAACATTACTTTGTTATGTTTATGTGCATCATTGGTGCAAAATTGTACTCGATTTGTCAATCTTTCGCGAAGTTAGAACCGCTGCTCTCGTAAAGCACTGTTTTAGACAAATATTTTTTTAACTATCATATCTCCGGAAACCAGTGAACTGAATCAAATGAAATTTAATGAACTAGAAGTCTAAATTTGAGAATTTTTTATGTACTCTATTAAAAGTTACAGCTTGTTGAACTTTTCTGTGGGAGAAAAAAAAAATACCTATCCCAAACATTTTGACCACCTCCTGTATATGGTTTGGTAGATCAAGATACAAGAGGGCAAAGAGATATCTGAAGATATCAAGAGATTCAAAGTAGGAGGAAAGGGAAGAGCTATGTATTGAACCCAGGATCTTCTGCATACGAATCAGAAGCAGCAGGTAGTTGACCACCAAGCGCGTCATAGTATTTCGTAAAGAGTTCATTTCAAGTATATTTGTAATGAACTACAATGACAAATATATTTACCATTGTAGTCCGACATTTATCCAAGGTTGCCATGATTCACGTTGTGCTGTTGGCCTACATAAAAATCGCCCACGATGGAGATCTTTCAATTCGGCCCTCTGCATCACCGCACTAAGGGGATTCAGGTGGCCAAAAATCGAAAATTGACTTTATTCAATTTGAGATTCAGGTTCGGTAGTTGAAAGTAGACCACTTGGACCAGTAAACCCTAGAATATTAGTTCGCTAATCCCTATACTTTTCGAGATATTGGCAGCAGAATGAGACCATTGCCAATATTTCGTAAAATTAATGAAATGTTCAACTTCGCATATCTTCGGCTTAAATGGAAAATGTCAAACTTTTAAAATAGTTTCTAAAAGTATGCTTATAAACCTTTCGAATGACATATCAGATGTAGAAATGTTGATTTTAAAACTATTGAATGATGCCACATCAAAAAATTAAAAAAATTCCCATACAAACCGTTCTATACAAAAAAAGTTTCACTGATTTTCGCTTCGGGACTACTTCTATGTCTTTATTTAGGATTCCAGGGAGGCATTGACATCAAATTTGGCTGCTACTAGCTGCTATTCGGCAATTCTTATCATGTTTTCGGCGATAAGGCCGTTACAAATATTTATTTCCCTTTTTGTCCCACCACTCTTTGGCTGGTCGAGGGGGGGGATAAAAATAATAAAGCATTTATTCTGAAAAATATTAAAAACTCATCGGATTTGTTAAAGATATTTTGGCAAGACCGGATATTTTGATAAATATTTTTTTATCTGCCACCTCAAAATGCAAAATCCAGCCAAAAATTTTTGAAGGGGGGGGAGACAAAAAGTCAAAAATAAATTTGTATCAGCCTAATTGAAATATTGCTATATAAAAACACCCTATTGGCCATTAAATACCACTGCACTGAGGAAACATTTGGTCGTCATGGCAATTTTCATCGGTAGATCAATCATAGTGCAGTCTGAATCTGGTCTTGGATCGCTTAGCGACGCGTGTTTTTACGAATTGGAACCCATTTTGTAAATTGGAATAGAAATCCTTAAACGCCTAAAAGTATGCAATGCCCTTGTAATTAAATGCTGTTTGAAACTGTCGTGTTGAAACAACCTGTTCAACATGTTTTTCATATTTTTCAGGCATAAATCCTACGCATAGGAGCAAGAGATTATAAAAATGACGCGAAAATATTTTTGGCCACCTGTTTGTATGGAGCCGCCCCATCGTGCACCGTGGCACACTGGGGCAGGATTGAAAATATACGGAAAAAACCTCTAGCTCGTCGGGATGTCGAGATCCACACTTGTATTTCTATGAACACGGTCGATATTCTGAACGGTAGCACATTTTTCTTACGTTATTCACATAAAAGTCCTATAAGCCATCTTTCATTTTAGCGGTATCGTGTCTTCCGCAAAGTTGTTCGGCTATTTATGCTAAAAAAGTTGGCCGAAGACGTCAAATTTCCAAAGCCTACTGTTCTTGAGATATTAGTCGTTTTATAAAATACCTACCTAAAATCGAGTTTTTTCATTAAATTACGTTTGTAAACAAATTTAATGTCCGTTTTCAAGTTATAATAATGAAAAATACTAAAATAAAACATATATCACAGAGATTAGTTGGAAAAAACAAAATATGCATTGATTGTGATCATTGTTTGTTGTTTCTTGCCAGATTCACATTGCGAGCATACTTTGAATCAGCGTTTCTCAAACTATGGGTCGCGACCCACTGGTGGGTCGCGAGCTTATTTTTGGTGGGTCGCGAAATCTCAAGCGTTATTGCAATAAATGTTTCATTTTGTTTTTTCTCAAATGATATTATTGGTAATTTTAGAAATTTGCAAACACTCTCTTGGAAAATCGACAAAATTATTTCCCAAATTTAGGTTGCACTTTAATCCTATTATTTATTTATTGTATCTTAGTTCGGAGTACATATATTAAATATTAAATATGTGCGATCTGAAACCGGTTCTGAAACAGTAAATTTTCAATCGGCATGATTAAAACTATGGAGAAATTTTACACTTTCTTTGGGTTCTAAAAAAATTAAGTTTTACTAGAATTAAACAAAAATTAAACAAGAATCAGCCAAAATATTACCAAATTGCGACAAGATCTCACCGAACGTTTGGTAATCTCCACCGATTTTTTTTTTGTTTTGTTATTTTTTACAGAACTTCGATAAATCTTAACTTCGTTAAATATAATTCGGCTGAAGTTTGGAAATCTGAACTTTGACAGAATTCAAAACAACTAAATAAGAGATTGTAATAAAATAGACGTGAAATATCCGACATATTCGGCCCAATTTGTTTGATGCATCTTAACATTTATGCAAGAGAAAACATAATACAAAATGCATGATTGGATTTCCTTTAGTTTGAAAATAAAGTTTAAAAGTTAAGCTTCTGCAGAAATAATTTTCTTTATGTTTCCAAAGTTTTGTTTTGTTTGTATGTGTCGTTATTTCTAAACTGTGTGACAGAATGCGTATATTAGTGAAGTTCTCCCGAGCAGAGGAGAATATCAAATTAATAGCTACGAAATCACATAACCTGTTTTTATATCTTGTTTTGTTATTATTTAATTATCAAGGTATTGCTTTTCCATAACAAATTTTGATGGACAAACTCATTTTGTTATAATCAAGCTATTGATATACAATCACTTAATCACATATCAATAGCATGTTTTGTTGAAGTACGAGTTTTGTTCTTGTTGTATTATTCAACTTATCAACAATAGCACAACAGTAACAAGTTTTGAAATCAAAGCAACAATTCGATAATAATAATCTGTCCTTTTGTTTTGTTCTATTTTTGTACTCACTTAGGAAGGAAATTTCTGAACGAATCCTCTGAAAATTCCTTAAATAATATTCGAAAAAACACTTAGAAGTTCTGGAGGAGCCCTTCGATACCCTGGGAAGTCTTCAAAAGAACTTCTGGTGCAATCTTCTTAGAAATTCCAGAAGTAATTCTTCTGAGCAATTTTTAGTATGCTTGGCAAAATCTTTTGAAAAACTACAAGAGAATTCTTCGGAAAAAACTCCTGGTGAAATTCTCAAAGAAATTTTCAGGGAAATATTAAGATGAAATTTGGGGCAAATATTCACGGGAAATTCTGAAGAAATCTTTGAAGGGATTCTGTTCATAATTCTGGAGGAATTTCTAGTGGAGTCTTTGAAAATCTGTGAATGATTCCGTGGAAGAACTCTCGGAGAAATTTCTGGGAGATTTTTCTTTTTCATTCTCTTAGAATGAATTAAAAACTGAATACAGGTACTCTTAGATATAACGTACAAAAAAGTTTTCTCTCTGTACGTTATATCGAAGTGTACGTTATATCGAAGCAGAGAAAAATTTAATAATTTTTATGCTAGTGTTGATGTATTCGACGAGATAAAAACCCCAAATAATGATTTCGGTCAAATTCACAAAACCAATAATGAAAAACATGAGTTTTCACGAAAAATAATTTCGTTTTTTTTGCTTCGATATAAAGTACATTTTGCTTCGATATAACGTACACTAAATTTTTCCCCAAATTGCACTAATTTTGGGTAACAAGGCTAATGCTGAAACACAGCATTGCATTTAGTGATTTCGTAGTTTATAAGAAGGTTATTCCTGGGAAAAATAGAAATTTTCAATGTTGTACGTTATATCGAAGCAAAATGTACGTTATATCGTATTCGCTATATCGAGGGTACGTTATATCGAAGAATACCTGTATAGTGTTTTTCGATCATTTAAAATATTGTTGCTCATGTTATTAGTGGGTTTGTGAGACAAAGAGAATACATTTATATAATAGGTATCATAATTTACTTAGTTACAATTTTGATATCAAAACAAATTTTGATTTCCGATTATTATCAATAACAAATTACATAATATCAAAAATTGTTATTAAATATTTCCAAATTTCAATGTTACTAAGTTGTTATTGAAACTAACAAAACAAGTTATTAAAATGGTTTTAAAGAACGTTTTTTGTTATGAAATTTGTTATTTTGCCGCTTATGACAGACAAGTAAACAACATAATATGTTATGTTAATAACTTAAAAATAATTGATTCTATTATTTAGCTATTCCACCCAAATAACACAGCTCCTTATGCTGTTGTTATTCCCTTCTGCTCGGGCTGTAGTGTCTTATGATGTCAGATTATTTAAATTTGAAAATGGAATTCTGGCAACTGATCACTTGGGCACCAAAACCTTAATTTTAACTAAACAAAAAAAAAAAAAAAAAGAAAAGAGCTCTGTAATTAAACAAAAAATGTAACATTAAGTGCTGCTTAATAAAAGTTTATCAATACCTGTCCAAAAGCGATTCTTCAAAAAATCAGTCTAAATGTTCAAAAATGGCTGATGCTATGTGCAGGTGGGTCGCCAAATTCTATTACAATCAAAAGTGGGTCGCAAGCTGAAAAAGTTTGAGAACCCCTGGATTTTACCATATGTTTCAATGATATGATGATTTTCAGGGCTGCGGTAGGACTTTGACAGCTGCGGTAGAACTCGGCGGCTACCGCGAAGTGGAAACTTTTCAAAAAATCCGCAATATTTTCTATGAAGACACCAAGTGTGGATCTCGACATTTCGACGAGCTAGAGGTTTTTTCGAGTATTTTCAATCCTGCCCCAGTGTGCGTGGGTGATCAGGACGAAGATAAGAACATGCATCCGAACGCTTTGCGGTTTTTGACAGAGTTTTACGACACATTCTGGGCTGCACTTTAACATCATCGGTTTCATGATGTTGGACAATTTTGATTAACTTTCAAGTAAAATACAGAAATGCATATTTTCCCATGTATGATCTCATACAAATCACGATGCGCAAAACGTAGGTTGAACCAATCATGTCAAAATTTTGCACAGTTGTTTGGGCCTCAAATGGCGCCCAAACACGTTTGATCTGATCGAATCTGATAAATTTTAATTTTTATACAACGTTGGCCCAACCAACCCTAATGATCATATGAATATACATGAGATGTATATGTAGAAAGTAATTACAGAGATACAAATTAAGAGGAAAGATACGGGCCAGGGATTGATCTCATCGGGATCTTCCGCATACAATTCAGAAACGGAAGTCAATAAACCACCAAGCCCGTCATATTATTTTGTTAAAAAAAAACGGGCACCTGTAATGCTTCCAGTGAGCTATTCGCTCTTTGAGGAAAGCACGACACTAGACAATGGATTAGCATTCAACGCCCAGTGGCACAGCCGAAAACTTTTCCTGACAGCTGCGGCGGGAATCGAACCTGCGCTCCTCAGCACGATGCGACTAAGTGCTTGGTGATTTTTATTTATTTTGGTATGTACGTTCAAAAAGGTTCCAGTGTAGTATGCATATTTCATGATAATATACACCAAGCCATCCGATACAATGATGTGATAGGGATTCTTCTGAAAATTCCCCATTCTCTTTACCATCGGCAAAACATCACACAAATCACTCAACTGAACGCGGTGTGAGACGTGAGTGGGTGGGCGCTTAAGTAAACGCTCGCAGGGAAAATTTTGGTTTTTCCTCTTTTATTTTCCCACGACTCCCCTTCAAACGTTGGCTGTGTTGTTTCAATTCAACCACCTGTCCTCCGTTCGGGGCTTGATTCGATGATGATGATGATGGGATTGGCCAGAAGGGGGGAATGCGGTGAAAATGATTACAACAATTTACCTTCCAGTCTCCCAGGCCACATTTGGGTTGATTGTATGATTGTTTGGGTTACAATGTTGCCTTTTCCTAGAAAGTATGGCATGCGGGAACAAGTGGCGACCGAGTGGATAGGTTTGTGGATGGAAAGAAACCGCTGTAGCTGGGCCGCCGCTCAGCTGGAGTGCGGAGAAAACGAATCCATAAAGAGCTCACTTGGCATGGGCTTGTTTTGTGCGTAGTAAAGTTACGAGTCGGGCATTTTCCCACCTCCGAAAAATAGGCGTCATTATTACTTTGTCCTTTCGCTTTCTTATTTCCGGTGAGAGGCGACACTCTCATTACTGCGATGCACCCCCCGCAGTTCAATGCCAAGGCTCAAATTATACTGGCAGACATTATGGAAAATCATTTTCCCATGATGCTCAAAACCAAGTATGGAATTTAATTATGTCGTTTTGTCAATTTATTTCGACAAAACAATTGTAATATTTTTCATTCGCACCGGTGCGGTTATAGGCAGTTTTAGAATGTGGTCTTCTTTTTCTCGGTATGACTTCTTGTTTGGAACAAGACCAACAACACCAAATAAATTGGAACAGAAAATAATTTATCGTTAAGTGTTTAACATTTGAAATCGGTGTCTTTGGCGGAGTTGTTCATATGGATGTAATCCTTCTATTCAAATGACCTCTAGTTAAAAGTTTTCTTACTAGATGATACTGTTGTACTATTGATTTGGTTTGATGATATCTCAGCCGAACCTAAAGATACAATTCTGTTGTTTTCTGAAAATATATTTGACTTTCCCCACTTAGTACGGTAATGCAATCATTAGTGAGGAATCCTTTGAACAGGTGGTACTTTGGTGAAAATAAAAACTACTATTTCCAATATCCCGACTACCCTGAAAAAGATGGCGTCTTCAATACAACCACCTAGATGTATTAGAGCCATAAGTTGATAAGATATTCAGGTAAAAATGCCGCACTAGATGGCAGTGACGATTTTTATGCTATGTAAAATACTTCTATAACCCTAAATGGATTTCTCTCTACATTCAACTGTTGAACTGTTATGGCTTTCTCAGTTTAAGAGCATTGAAACGGCTAGTTTGGCATAGCCCGAAGTTTCGGTCCCGTATATTGGACCATTTTCAAGGGATATGCAGTCAACCCGAAACGTCGGGCTATGCCAAACTAGCCTTTTCAATGCTCTTAGACTGAGAAAGCCACAACAGTTCAACATTTCCTCCCAGTCGTATACCTCCTCTTGTCAGGTTGCCTCCAGAATGCCTCCTAAGATTCTTTCAGGAATTCTTCGCAGGATTCCTTCAAAGATTCCTCTTAAGATTTCGTTATTGATTTTTCCCTGAATTCTTTCATGAACTGCTTCCAACAATTTCCCCTGGATTCCTCTAGCAATTTCTCCTGGGTTTCCTTTCGGAAGGCTATTAGAGATTTCTCTATTGGTTCTGCCCGTTATTTTTGAGGATCTTTTTTTGTGGAACACTTTTTGAAATTGCTCCCGGAATTCTTCCATTGTTCCTTCTGTGTTCTTTCACCAATCATCCCCGAGATTCCATTAGGGTGTACTTCAGGGTTTATTCTGGGTTTCTCCCGGAAGTCTTTCGGGAATTTTATCGGGATTCCTGCTGGGTTACCTTCCAACATTTCGTCATCAATACCGGGATTTATTCATCGATTTATTTTGGGCATTCCTTACAAGATTAATTCAGGATTTTGTTTATCAAGAACATTTCACGTGATTCTTTTAAAGGATTTCCGCTGACATTACTTCGTTGATTGCTCCCGAGATTGATTTACAGATATTTTCCTGGGATCTCTGAAGAACTGTTTCAGAAATTCCTTCAAAGATTTCTTGCGAGATTCTTTCATGGAATTCTTCTCGGGATTCGTTCAGGGATTTCTCTTGGGTCATCCATCACGGATAAGTACAGGATTTCTTGTCACGATTTTGAGATTCTTTCACTGATGCTCTAGGGAATTCTTCTAGAGATTCTCACAAGGATTACCCGAAATGGGCTCAAGGGCGTAGCCAGCTTTTCGGTCAGAGGGGGGGGGGTTGGTCAAGCACCCTTAGTAAATATGTACCTACTAGCTTTTATAACTAAACGCAACACGATGAAATTCAATATAATAACATTATATTCTAAAAGCTTTATTTAACCCTTAACCCTGTTGTATTTTGTACAATACGTTAAAAAAGCTCGTCTGATCTACACAAATCAACGTGGTGCTGGTAACGGTGACCAATTTCTGGAAGGTTAAGGATTTTTATAAACTCGTGCATTATTTTGCTCTGATTTTTTTTGTCAATGTCTACAAAACATTGATCAGAAATTATAGCTGAACTCTTTTGGAAATTCCGAACTCTTTTGAGGATTAAACTAGAATTTCCTGGTTCCTGTATGCATCCATTTATCTTCCAATACTATTTGCTGGAGAAATTCCTCCAGAAATGTTTGAATTCCAGAAGGAATTCCTGAAAGAATTTCAGAAAATAAATCTGTACGAATTTCTGGATAAATACCTAGAGAAATTTCTGAAGAGATCTCATGAAGAAATCCTAGAAAAAATCCTAGATAAATTTCTGAATGATTCTTTGGAGGAAATTCTGGAGAAATTTTTGGAGGAATTCTGGACGGAATCCCTAATAAAATTTCATAAGAAATCTCTTTAAAAAATCCTAGAGGAAATCTTAGAGAAATTTGTGAAGGAATCCTGTAGAAACTTCTGAGCAAATTCCTGGAGGAATTCTTGGATTAGACCCAGCAAGAATTCCTAGAGAATTTCCTTTAGCAATTTTTTGAGTGAATTCTTGGAATCCCTAGGAGAGTTCCGGGAGATATTCCTGAAGAAATCTCAAGAGGAATTCTGGGAGGAATTGCTGGAGAAATTTTTGAAAAATCCCTTGAGAAATTTCAGGAGGATTTCCTCAAAGAACCCTTGGAGGAATTTCTGGAGGATTCTCTGGTGGAATCTCTGGGAATATCCCTCGAAAAATTCGTGGAGAAATCCCTGAACTAATTCCTGGAGGAAACTCTGGAGGAATCCCTGAAAATTCCCTCCTGGAGAATTTCCTGAAAGAGTCTCTGAAGAAATCCCAAGAGGATTTCCAGGAGAAATTCCTGGACGAATTGCTGGCATAATTCCTGGAGGATGCCAGGAGTATTCCGGAAGAAATTCCTGGGGTATTTCCTGGAGGTATTCCTGAAGAAATTTCCTGGGGAAAATTCCTAGATAACATCCCGGAGGAATAAATGGAGGAGTTCCTAGTGGTATTCCTGTGGAAATTTCTGGAGGAATCTCTCGAGGAATTCTTGAAAGAATTACTGGATGAATATCTAGAGGAATCTCCAGAAGAATCCCGAGAGACTTCTGTTTCTATTTCTGTTATTTTTCCATTTCTGAAAGAACCCCTTGAGAGATCCCTGGATGAATTTCTAGCGGAATTGCTAGTGCAGTTCCTGGAGAAATTCTCGAAGGAATTCCTGAAGGAATCCCTAGGGTTATCCTTGAATAAATTTGTGAAGAAATCCCTGGAGGAATCCCTGGTGGAATACCTGGAGGAATCCCTGAAAAATTCCTGAATGAATTCCTGGAGAATATTCTTGAAGAATTTCTGAAGAAATCCCGAGAGAATTTCCTGCAAAAATCTTTGGAAAAACTTCTGGAGGATTTCCTGGAGGAATCTTCTAAGAACTTCCTGAAGAGATTTTTCATGGAGAAATCTCTGGAGGAATCTCTTAAGCAATTCCTGATCTCGGGAGAAAATTCCTGGAGAAATTCCTGGTGAAATACCTAGAGGAATTGCTGACATAATTTCTGAAAGATGTCCAGGAGCATTTCCTGGATAAATTCCTGGGGGAGTTCCTGATGAAATTACTGGCTTTATTCCTGGAGAAATTCCTGGACAAAATCCTGGAGGAATTACTAGAAGAATTCCTTTGGGAATTTCTGGAGGAATCTCCAAGAGAAATTCTAGGAAGAATAACTGGATGAATTTCTAGAGAAATTCTGGGAGATTTCTATTTCTATTCTATTATTTTATTATTTCTGAAAAAAAAACCTTTGATAAAATCCTGGAGGAAATTCTACCGGAATTTCTGGAAGAATTCTTGGATAAATCCTTGAAGGAATGCCTGAAGGAATCTCTGGGGGAATCCTAGAAGAAGTTTGTATAGAAATCCCTGAAAAATTACTGATGATATTCCTCCAGAAATTTCCTGGAAGAAATTATGAAGAAATCCCTACAGGATTTCCAAGAAATATCTTTCTGGAGGATTTCCTGGAGGAATCCCTGAAAACCTCCTGAGGGTATTCCTGGAGAATTTCCTGGAAGAATTTCTGAAAAAATCTTCAGAAGAATTTCTGGAAACATTTCTGAAGAAATTGTTTACATAATTTCTGAAGGATGTCCAGGAGCAATTCCTGGATCAATTCCTAGAGAAATTGCTGGAGATATTCCTTTAGAAATTTTTGGGATAATTCCTGGAGAATTTCCTGGAATAGTTCTTGGAGAAATTCTTAAATAAAATCCTGGAGGAATTGCTGGAGGTTCTCCTTTGGGAATTGCTGGCGGAATCCTGGAAGGAATTCTAGGGGGAATCTCTGTAGGAATTCCTTCAACAATTAATGGATGAATTTCTGGGGGAATCTCTAGAGGATCACTGGGAGAAATTTCTGAAAAAATTGCCTGAGAAATTCCCGGAGGTATTTCTAGAGAAATCTGTGGAGGAATTCCTGGAGAAATCCTCAAACGAATTTCTGAAGAAATCCCTGGAAAAAACACTAAAAAAGTTTCTGGAGGAGTTTTTAGTGCAAGTCCTGGAGGAATGCCTGTAGCAATTCTTGGAGGGAATACTGGAAGATTTCTTGGCGGAATTTCTAGACAAAATTCCAGAAGGTATTCCTAGAAAAAAAAAATCCTGGAAGAATTTCTGAAGGAATCTCTGAGGGATTTCCTGGAGTAATTCCCAGAGGAATTCCTGAAGAAATTCGTGGATGAATCTCTTAAGGAATTCGTATACTTGTAGGAATACTAGAAATAATTCCTCAAGAAATCGCAGATGGAGTTCTTGAACAAATTCGGGAGGAATCCTTAGAAGAGTTTCTGAAGAAACTCCAGAAGGAAACCCGGAAGAAATTTCAAGAGGAATTACTAAGGGAATCCCTAAGCAGTTCCTGGAGCAAGTACTGAATCAATTCCTAGAAAAGTTCCTTCAAAATACAAAGAGGAATTGCTGGAGGAACCCTAAAAAGAGTTCGTGGGAGAATCTTTGGAGGATGTTTGAAATAAGTTGTTCCAGAAAGAGTCATAGAAGGAAGTCCTGAGTTAAGCCCTGCAGAAATTCTTGGTGGAATCCCTGGAGGATATCCTAGAATCGTATACCTCCTCTTGTCAGGTTGCCTCCAGAATGCCTCCTAAGATTCTTTCAGGAATTCTTCGCAGGATTCCTTCAAAGATTCCTCTTAAGATTTCGTTATTGATTTTTCCCTGAATTCTTTCATGAACTGCTTCCAACAATTTCCCCTGGATTCCTCTAGCAATTTCTCCTGGGTTTCCTTTCGGAAGGCTATTAGAGATTTCTCTATTGGTTCTGCCCGTTATTTTTGAGGATCTTTTTTTGTGGAACACTTTTTGAAATTGCTCCCGGAATTCTTCCATTGTTCCTTCTGTGTTCTTTCACCAATCATCCCCGAGATTCCATTAGGGTGTACTTCAGGGTTTATTCTGGGTTTCTCCCGGAAGTCTTTCGGGAATTTTATCGGGATTCCTGCTGGGTTACCTTCCAACATTTCGTCATCAATACCGGGATTTATTCATCGATTTATTTTGGGCATTCCTTACAAGATTAATTCAGGATTTTGTTTATCAAGAACATTTCACGTGATTCTTTTAAAGGATTTCCGCTGACATTACTTCGTTGATTGCTCCCGAGATTGATTTACAGATATTTTCCTGGGATCTCTGAAGAACTGTTTCAGAAATTCCTTCAAAGATTTCTTGCGAGATTCTTTCATGGAATTCTTCTCGGGATTCGTTCAGGGATTTCTCTTGGGTCATCCATCACGGATAAGTACAGGATTTCTTGTCACGATTTTGAGATTCTTTCACTGATGCTCTAGGGAATTCTTCTAGAGATTCTCACAAGGATTACCCGAAATGGGCTCAAGGGCGTAGCCAGCTTTTCGGTCAGAGGGGGGGGGGGGTTGGTCAAGCACCCTTAGTAAATATGTACCTACTAGCTTTTATAACTAAACGCAACACGATGAAATTCAATATAATAACATTATATTCTAAAAGCTTTATTTAACCCTTAACCCTGTTGTATTTTGTACAATACGTTAAAAAAGCTCGTCTGATCTACACAAATCAACGTGGTGCTGGTAACGGTGACCAATTTCTGGAAGGTTAAGGATTTTTATAAACTCGTGCATTATTTTGCTCTGATTTTTTTTGTCAATGTCTACAAAACATTGATCAGAAATTATAGCTGAACTCTTTTGGAAATTCCGAACTCTTTTGAGGATTAAACTAGAATTTCCTGGTTCCTGTATGCATCCATTTATCTTCCAATACTATTTGCTGGAGAAATTCCTCCAGAAATGTTTGAATTCCAGAAGGAATTCCTGAAAGAATTTCAGAAAATAAATCTGTACGAATTTCTGGATAAATACCTAGAGAAATTTCTGAAGAGATCTCATGAAGAAATCCTAGAAAAAATCCTAGATAAATTTCTGAATGATTCTTTGGAGGAAATTCTGGAGAAATTTTTGGAGGAATTCTGGACGGAATCCCTAATAAAATTTCATAAGAAATCTCTTTAAAAAATCCTAGAGGAAATCTTAGAGAAATTTGTGAAGGAATCCTGTAGAAACTTCTGAGCAAATTCCTGGAGGAATTCTTGGATTAGACCCAGCAAGAATTCCTAGAGAATTTCCTTTAGCAATTTTTTGAGTGAATTCTTGGAATCCCTAGGAGAGTTCCGGGAGATATTCCTGAAGAAATCTCAAGAGGAATTCTGGGAGGAATTGCTGGAGAAATTTTTGAAAAATCCCTTGAGAAATTTCAGGAGGATTTCCTCAAAGAACCCTTGGAGGAATTTCTGGAGGATTCTCTGGTGGAATCTCTGGGAATATCCCTCGAAAAATTCGTGGAGAAATCCCTGAACTAATTCCTGGAGGAAACTCTGGAGGAATCCCTGAAAATTCCCTCCTGGAGAATTTCCTGAAAGAGTCTCTGAAGAAATCCCAAGAGGATTTCCAGGAGAAATTCCTGGACGAATTGCTGGCATAATTCCTGGAGGATGCCAGGAGTATTCCGGAAGAAATTCCTGGGGTATTTCCTGGAGGTATTCCTGAAGAAATTTCCTGGGGAAAATTCCTAGATAACATCCCGGAGGAATAAATGGAGGAGTTCCTAGTGGTATTCCTGTGGAAATTTCTGGAGGAATCTCTCGAGGAATTCTTGAAAGAATTACTGGATGAATATCTAGAGGAATCTCCAGAAGAATCCCGAGAGACTTCTGTTTCTATTTCTGTTATTTTTCCATTTCTGAAAGAACCCCTTGAGAGATCCCTGGATGAATTTCTAGCGGAATTGCTAGTGCAGTTCCTGGAGAAATTCTCGAAGGAATTCCTGAAGGAATCCCTAGGGTTATCCTTGAATAAATTTGTGAAGAAATCCCTGGAGGAATCCCTGGTGGAATACCTGGAGGAATCCCTGAAAAATTCCTGAATGAATTCCTGGAGAATATTCTTGAAGAATTTCTGAAGAAATCCCGAGAGAATTTCCTGCAAAAATCTTTGGAAAAACTTCTGGAGGATTTCCTGGAGGAATCTTCTAAGAACTTCCTGAAGAGATTTTTCATGGAGAAATCTCTGGAGGAATCTCTTAAGCAATTCCTGATCTCGGGAGAAAATTCCTGGAGAAATTCCTGGTGAAATACCTAGAGGAATTGCTGACATAATTTCTGAAAGATGTCCAGGAGCATTTCCTGGATAAATTCCTGGGGGAGTTCCTGATGAAATTACTGGCTTTATTCCTGGAGAAATTCCTGGACAAAATCCTGGAGGAATTACTAGAAGAATTCCTTTGGGAATTTCTGGAGGAATCTCCAAGAGAAATTCTAGGAAGAATAACTGGATGAATTTCTAGAGAAATTCTGGGAGATTTCTATTTCTATTCTATTATTTTATTATTTCTGAAAAAAAAACCTTTGATAAAATCCTGGAGGAAATTCTACCGGAATTTCTGGAAGAATTCTTGGATAAATCCTTGAAGGAATGCCTGAAGGAATCTCTGGGGGAATCCTAGAAGAAGTTTGTATAGAAATCCCTGAAAAATTACTGATGATATTCCTCCAGAAATTTCCTGGAAGAAATTATGAAGAAATCCCTACAGGATTTCCAAGAAATATCTTTCTGGAGGATTTCCTGGAGGAATCCCTGAAAACCTCCTGAGGGTATTCCTGGAGAATTTCCTGGAAGAATTTCTGAAAAAATCTTCAGAAGAATTTCTGGAAACATTTCTGAAGAAATTGTTTACATAATTTCTGAAGGATGTCCAGGAGCAATTCCTGGATCAATTCCTAGAGAAATTGCTGGAGATATTCCTTTAGAAATTTTTGGGATAATTCCTGGAGAATTTCCTGGAATAGTTCTTGGAGAAATTCTTAAATAAAATCCTGGAGGAATTGCTGGAGGTTCTCCTTTGGGAATTGCTGGCGGAATCCTGGAAGGAATTCTAGGGGGAATCTCTGTAGGAATTCCTTCAACAATTAATGGATGAATTTCTGGGGGAATCTCTAGAGGATCACTGGGAGAAATTTCTGAAAAAATTGCCTGAGAAATTCCCGGAGGTATTTCTAGAGAAATCTGTGGAGGAATTCCTGGAGAAATCCTCAAACGAATTTCTGAAGAAATCCCTGGAAAAAACACTAAAAAAGTTTCTGGAGGAGTTTTTAGTGCAAGTCCTGGAGGAATGCCTGTAGCAATTCTTGGAGGGAATACTGGAAGATTTCTTGGCGGAATTTCTAGACAAAATTCCAGAAGGTATTCCTAGAAAAAAAAAATCCTGGAAGAATTTCTGAAGGAATCTCTGAGGGATTTCCTGGAGTAATTCCCAGAGGAATTCCTGAAGAAATTCGTGGATGAATCTCTTAAGGAATTCGTATACTTGTAGGAATACTAGAAATAATTCCTCAAGAAATCGCAGATGGAGTTCTTGAACAAATTCGGGAGGAATCCTTAGAAGAGTTTCTGAAGAAACTCCAGAAGGAAACCCGGAAGAAATTTCAAGAGGAATTACTAAGGGAATCCCTAAGCAGTTCCTGGAGCAAGTACTGAATCAATTCCTAGAAAAGTTCCTTCAAAATACAAAGAGGAATTGCTGGAGGAACCCTAAAAAGAGTTCGTGGGAGAATCTTTGGAGGATGTTTGAAATAAGTTGTTCCAGAAAGAGTCATAGAAGGAAGTCCTGAGTTAAGCCCTGCAGAAATTCTTGGTGGAATCCCTGGAGGATATCCTAGAAGAATACCCGAAAAGATTAATGGAGGAATCTCTAGAAACACTCCTGGAGGAATCTCTAGAAGGAACTCCTGGAGGAATTTCTGGAGAAATCTCTATACGCATTTCTGAATTAATCCTTGGATGAATTTTTAGAGGAATCACTGCAACAATTCCCGGAGGATCCCTGGAATAATTCTTAGAGGAATCTCTGAAGAAAGTCATGGAGAAATCCCAGTAAAAATTTCTGAAGAAATTGCAGATGGAATCCTTGGAGAAATCCTGAAGGAATTCAAAGAAGAGTTCGTGGAAGAACTCCTTGGGGAATCCCTGTATCAGTTTCTGAAGAAACTCCAGGAGAAATCCTGGAGAATTCTTAAACAGTTCCTGGAGGAAGTATTGGATTATTTTTTGGAGTAGTTCCTGAAAGAATTTCAAGAAAAACTCCTGAAGGAATTCTAAAAAGTGTTCCTGGGGAAACTGGAGGATTTTTCAAAATAATTCCTGGAGTTGCTTCTGAAAGAAACACAGAAGATATTCCCGAGTGAATCCTTGGAGGAATGCTTGAAGGGAAACCTGGAGGAATCCCGGAAGCAATCCCATGATGAATTCCTTAGGAAATCCCAGGAAAGCTCTCTTAACAAATTCCTGGAAAAAATTCTGTTGGAAAAAAAATGAAGGCATTCATGTCTGCAATGATTTTTGGACAAATTATTGTTGGAATCTTTGGATGGAGTCCCAAAAGAATGTTTTGTACAATGATTTAAGGAACTCCTGGAAATTTCTGGAGGAATCATCGAAAAAAGCACTGGAACAATCACTGAAGGAACTTCTAAAGATATCCCAGGAGAACTTCCCGGAGGAATGTCTGGTAAATTCCATACAGGAATTCTTGAAAAACTCTCTGGAGCAATCCACTGAAGCAAGCTATGGAAAATTCCTGAAGGAACTCATCGATGTATCCTTGCAGAAGTATCTGTAAAAAAACTGAAGGAATCGTGGGAGGAATTCTTGATTCATTTCTTGGAACAAACCCTAAAAAAACTATCTGTACCCTGCAAGATGTCCATGGAAGAATTCACGAAAGAGAAACTTCTGGACATGTCCCTTGAGGAATTTCTGAAAGAATCCTTGGAGAAGTTCCTGAATAAAAGCCTGAAGGAATTTCTGGAGATGTCCTTGAACGAATTTGTAAAGAAATCCCAGGTATCATTCTCTTAGCATGACGGACGTTTGTTTGAATTGAATACAAGTGAAAATTCGTATACCAGTAGCACATAACTGCACTCTTTAGCATCATATAATTCTACAGTCTTTTTTTCCCTACCGGAAACATGGCATGCTGTTTTTGTATTCCATGAATAAACATAAAAAAACTAACCAATCAACCAAGCTTGTTATTTGGTTATATTCTATGATAAGATTGAAATAGATCTCTTGGAGAAATTCGAGCAGACTCAAAGATTATCAATAATTCAAGAGTTCAAGAAAAACATATTTAAAAAAACTATTCTCTAGACTATTTTAATAATCGAGGTTTTTTTTTACAATTATCAAACCTTTTTTTCTTGATTATCACAAGAAATTTTGCCAAGTATTTCTCCAAGAGACCTATTTCCATCTTAAGTATCATAGAATTTAACCAAATAACAAGCTTGGTTGATTGGTTAAATTTTGTGATGTTTATTCATGGAATACAAAAACAGCATGCCAAGTTTCCGGTAGGGAAAAAAAAGACTTTGTAGAATTATATGATGCTATAGAGTGCAGTTATGTGCTACTGCTATACGAATTTTCGCTTGTATTTAATTCAAACAAACGTCATGCTAAGAGAATGATACCTGGGATTTCTTTACAAATTCTTTCAAGGACATCTCCAGAAATTCCTTCAGGCATTTATTCAGGAACTTCTCCAAGGATTCTTTCAGAAATTCAGCATGCCAAGTTTCCGGTAGGGAAAAAGAAGGGGCTCGAATTTAAAAGAAAATCTGTCGGCCAGGTGGAAGGGGGCATGGCCCCCTTGTATGGGCTTGGTGGTTTAGAAACTACCGCTTCTTATTCATATCCTACTTTTGTATCTTTCTATCTACCTGCTCTTTCTTCTACATGTACATCTAATGTATGTTTATATGCTCGTAGCCATCGCTAGAACAAGAAACGGATTGAAAAAGGCCTTCCAACTTTCGTCACAGTACAGTATAAATCTATCATATAACGCCAGTAAGTTATGCAACCAATCGAGTTACATATACACAATAATCTTTACACTATCTATCACTTTATGCCTGGCATCAATGTACCAAGGTTAGAAGATTGTGAGACATTTTGGATATTAACGTGTTAACTTAGAGTTAATTACGGAGTAAATCGCGGTTATGGTGAAATCAACATGATGTGAACAAAATCAATTGTACGAATAAAGAAAATTTGGCTGTTACGATCTATAGTGCAACTAATTTCGGCACTGCAGTCTTTGGGAATTTCGACTCGTTTTAAAGTCTTTTTCAGGGGATAATTCTAGATATTCGTTTTGAATTTTGGTTGACATTTTCCCCTGAAGAAGACTCGCAAACTAGTCGAAAAAAAAAATTCTCACTGTTGAAGAAAACCGGTTGGAAAATTCGGAAAAAACTATTTTCGAAGTCCAGAAAGATTCACAAATAATATTTTTGAAAAGAAATTTTGTAAGCCATATTCTGTAAAATTTTCACGATGTGTTCATTATCCGTTCCTGAGTTTTGACCAATTTTGTGAAAATTGTCCAGATGTGTTATATGAGCCGTTTGTTAAAAAAATCATAACTCAAGAAAGAAGCATCGTAGACACAATGTTTTTTTGTGAAATCGTAACAAAATTTTCTAAGCAATTAAAAAAAACCAGATTAATCCACCTAGTGGTGATAGTGCCTTTCTCGTCAAACATGTACCCATGATCTTTCCTTGGTTGGGATACGACTGAGATTATTTTGCTTCAGAATGTTGGCTTTAGCCTTTTGGGGGAATCGAAAACACTAGTTTATGATTTTTTCCGACGTTTCGATCTGTATGGGGCCTTTTCAAGGGTTCAATCGGTCCCTAGTCATGATGGCCTTGCGTAACTTAAAAATGTCATACGAAAGTTTTGGTATTTACTGAGTCCGATCGGTTTGAAACCGTCGTGATGTGGACAATCTCCTACCTATCGGGCGGTTTAGACTTCGGTCCCTGTTTTTGGAATCTTCTACTATTGTTTGTTTAGCTAGATTCTGTGCTAGGGCCATCATTCCGAAGCATGATCTTTCCGTTGACGTAATGCGAACTGTTCCTGAATCCTGAGAATACCTTATTTAAAAAAGCAATAATTTTAATAAAATTGGGAAGTTTATTAGTTGAACATTAGTTAAACGTATAGCTGGGCTGAAAAATATCAGAATTTTCAGTTGACTGCTTGAGCACCTTCACTATCACTGAAGACCGATCAACATCAAGACGATAATTACAAGCTAGGATATAACGTCTTTCACAATCACAGATGACTTTACGGCAGGCCTGCTCAACCTTTCGTGGCCGCGGGCCACAAGTGATACTCCATACCAGTCGACGGGCCAGACATTAAATTTCGACATCAAATTTCGAAAGCATGAATGCAACAGTGAAATTTTGTACATCCGATAACCCATTCTCGTGGCAAATCACAACACTGACATCATTTGGGTCATAAAAATATGAGCAAGAATTCTTGATTTTTTGCAAAAATCACCCTGAATACTTTTTTTCTGAATTTTGCCGAATTGCAGGTTGCAGCAAACAATTTGCTGAAATTCATCAAACTTCCCGGATTCGTTCAGTAAACTCTGCTGTTCAGCAGCAACGTTTTTCTGAAATTCAGTAAATTTTGCTGAAATTCTGCTTCAAATTTGGCTATACCTTTCAAGTTTAAAATTTTTAAATTTATGTATTTAAATTTTTTAATTTTTGAAAATTTTTAACAAAACACTACCTACTTCGAGTTTAATTTTAATATAAAATTTTATTTAAATATGAAATATCTTCAAATATTTCAATCCTTGGGCCAAGTTTCATTCATCGATTCCGCGGGCCGTATGTTGGACAGCCCTGCTTTACGGTCTTCGACATAGTTTTTTCTTCACACTTTAGGCTATATTTTATTATCATAGGTTACAAAATTCATGTAAAATTTGACAAAAAATGCAAGCAAGTGAAATTACCCATACTAAGAGTATTGTGATGTTCTTGGCTGTGCATGCATCACTCCTGTAGGGGTGAGTATGGCAGCATAATCGATCGCGTTCGCTATTGTCTCGAGTGAAAATCAAAACAATAGATGCGCGGGTGTTTAGTGTTCAGTATTGTGTTGTTCTTTGCAGAGAAGAACATTAATCAAGACAATTAGATGATCGGCATTGAACCACAAAAAACCCCACAACAATTGGTGAGATCTTTCCAATATTATTTATTTAAAAATATTTCTATTTCAGTATATTTACTTTATAACTGCATATAAGTTGAAAATTCGCTATTTTCAACATCCTTTCATCTATTGGAAGATGCTTCAGTTCTGGGCTCTTCTAAGTTGATGAAGGGATTTATAAATGCTTGCAAGGACTTGGCCAGGTGTGTGGAGCTAAGTGAATCTATGACATTGTAGATAGTAGCGACATCAGCAATGTCAATGGAAATATTTAACTTTGCAACTCCATCCAAGATTTGTGCAAGTATTCATGCTATGCTATGCTATGCTAAGTGAAATTACCCATACTAAATCCCATAAGAAAATTCCCAGTAGTTTTAGACGGAAAAGAGGATTGAAAAAACTTTCTCCGGGGATGATGCGATAATTTTCTCATATAACGTTGACCTATCCTACTGTATATTTTTACACCTCAGTGATTTGATGAGATTGCTTTAGTACAGATAAACAGACATATCATTTGTAACATATTGCTATTATATTCATCGTTACGAAAAAATTAATCGCCGAATGCTAATCTGGTTGCGTTTCACTGCGGCTTGATGTTGGTAGTGAGTAGACGTCAAACGAGCAACAACGATTAATATTTGTTACAACCGTTGAAAACAAGGACGATGGAGAGTGAGCAGAGTAAGACGTCTGTATGTATGTGGCCTTAGTCAAGATTTTGTTTTCTTACACATATTTATCGCTTGCATTGACTTTGTTCATTTTTGAAGTTCCTGCGAAGCACCCTAGGAAGCATCCAATGCTGGTTTTGCATCACTATCGGTAGCCTCTAATGTGGTCTGAGCCTATTTTCTTGCTAATCGTTCCTCATGGATTAAAAAAAGACCGCGGTTCTATGTGTCGCATGCATAGGTTTGGTTCTTTTTGGCATTTGGCCACTTCCGGCTGGACATCCTAGATCGGTCCTGGAACACTATCGGTATCCTTTATAAAGATCTTCGTTCTGGTCTGAGCCTATTTTCTGACTAATCGTTCATCACGTTATTCAAAAAGCCGCTGTTTAATGTGCCACAGGCATGGGTTTTGATATCTACTACATTTGACCACTTCCAGCGGGACACCCGGAACCGGTTCCAGAACTCTATCGGTTGATCCAAATATGATCCGAAACTATTCTCTTTTATTAACCGTTTATCAGGTTGCCTGAAGAGCTTGCGATTTGATGCGTCGCATGTAAGGGGTTGGTTAACTTTTATACTTGGCTATTTCCGGCGTGACATCTGGAACCGGTTCAGTAACACTACCGGTTCCGATATGGTCTGAGAATGTTTCCCTGCCCACTGTTCATCAGGCTATCGAAAAAGCCGCTGTTTGTTGTATCGCATGCATGGGTTTGGTTCACTTTCATATTTAGCCACTTCCGGCAGAACATCCAGAACCGGTTCTGGCACACTACCGGTTCAGATATGGTCCGAGAATAATGTCCTGCCTACTGTTCATCAGGCTATCGAAAAAGCCGCTGTTTGATGTATCGCATGCATGGGTTTGGTTCACTTTCATATTTAGCCAGTTCCGGCGGAACACCCAGAATCGGTTCCGGAATACTACCGGTTCAGATATGGTCTGAGAATGTTTTCCTGCCTACCACTTATCAGGTTATCGAAAAACCCGCTGTTTGATGTGTCGCATGTATGGCTTTGGTTCACATTCATATTTGGCCACTTCCGGCGGATCACCCGGAACCGGTTCCGGAACACTACCGGTTCAGATATGGTCCGAGAATATTTTCCTGCCTACTGTTCATCAGGCTATCGAAAAAGCCGCTGTTTGATGTATCGCATGCATGGGTTTCGTTCACTTTCATATTTAGCCACTTCCGGCGGAACACCCAGAACCGGTTCCGGAATACTACCGGTTCAGATATGGTCTGAGAATGTTTTCCTGCCTACTGTTTATCAGGCTATCGAAAAATCCGCTGTTTGATGTGTCGCATGAAGGGTTTGGTTCACTTTCATATTTGGCCACTTCCGGCGGGTCACCCGGAACCGGTTCCGGAACACTACCGGTTCAGATATGGCCCGAGACTATTTTCCTGTTCACCGTTCATCATGTTTTCGAAAGTGCCGTGGTTTGATGTGTCGCATGAATGGGTTTGTAGCGTTTTCATATCTGACCCCTTCCTGGGGTACCGATCCGAAACACCTAAATGGCCATAACTCCGGAACGGCTGGACCGATCCGAACCATTTTCAATAGGAAACAATGGGACCAGATTCCGCGTCGAATGAACCATTGGTCATTAAAATCGGTTGAGGTTTACTGCCAAAAAGTGATGTGAGTTTTTTTTGTACACACACATACACACACACATACATACACACACACACATACATACACACACACAGACATCACCTCAATTCGTCGAGCTGAGTTGATTGGTATATGTGACTCGACCCTCCGGGCCTTCTATCAAAAAGTCATTTTTGGAGTGAACATATAGCCTTTCCAGTACACTTAGTGTACGAGAAAGGCAAAAACAAATGAAAATTGTTTTGCACAAAATTTTCCACTGTTGAGGAAAATCGGTTGGAAAAGTTGGAGAAACTGTTTTCGAAGTCCGGAAAAATATGCAAACAATATATTTTTGAAAGGAAATTTTATATATGTTTGTTGTTTCTGCAATGTTGTCTCGTTCTTCTTCTTCTTCTTCTTCTTCTTTATGGCTCTACGTCCCCACTGGGACTTGGCCTGCCTCGCTTCAGTGTTCTTTGAGCACTTCCACAGTTATTAATTGAAGGGCTTTCTTTGCCTGCCATTGCATGAATTTGTATATTGTGAGGCAAGTACAATGATACATTATGCCCAGGGAGTCGAGAAAATTTTCCCGACCAGAACGGGAATCGAACCCGCCGTCTCCGGATTGGCGATCCATAGCCTTAACCACTAGGCTAATTGGAGACCCCTGTTGTATCGTTATTTCTGAGACTGTTTAGGGAACTAGCTTATGTTAAAATTCATGAAAAAGTCTTCTAAGCCAGTCTATGGAAACGTCATAGAAAAAATTGCACCACTCTTATTTTGCGGTGGCTATTGAAGCGCCGAAGGCGACCCAAGCAAATTGTTCCGCTTCAGCTGCAGATCCATCCCTTTCGGGCAAAATAAGATGAAAATTCCTCGTGCCCGGATACGACCGTCGTCTGTCGATGAATTCCTTTTCTTTTCCGGTGAAGAAAGATTGACCCGGCTAATTAGTTGGTGGTGAGGCGAGCCAACAGAACCAGCAGCGTGGGAACCATCTGTGGTGGCTACCGCCCGCCCGGTCCAAGCATTAATTCTTCCTCGACGTTGATGAGGCGACGTGGATAACACAGGGATTAGCCATTTCCATTTGTTGTGGTGGACGACGACGTTAATGAAGCTAGCAAGCGCCCGCGCTCGCGCTCGGTGGTATGAGGAGTTCGAACACTGCGAGGAAGTCAATCAGCAAACTTTTCTGGCCACGATGATCCGGTTAGTGGTATAATTGAGCACGCTCGATGTGGCTGGAATGTGTCCGGGAGGAAGGACTAATGAAAATGAGCATCAATATCAATTGTTTGTTCTTTGACTGAAGGAGGATAATGAGCTGGAAATGAACAAAGAATTGCTTTCAGAATGGACACCAAGATGGACACTTGGAGTTTAAATCAGAGTTCTGGTGGTAAAGTTTCTTCATAGTTTAAATGCTTCTTCTTGTTTCTGGCATGAAGTTCGAGTTGGGATGGAGTATATCGTGTGACAGACACGATTATACTTTATGTCCAAAAAAATAAAAAAGGCCATTGCGAAAAAAAAACTTGATCGATCGGGAATCGAAACTCAACCTGGTTGCACTGAATATCTGCGCTTTTTCTGTCTGAGATATATGAGCATGTGAGAAACTTTTATTATTTTTATTATATGCTAGGTATTGTCGATGTTACAGTTATTGAAGGCGATTGCAATTGATGGCATTAAATTGGATCTCATACCTCTACACTCATGCATGTGGGTGATGTAGCCTCACCCAACCAGCGTGGGTGCTTCCGGGTGGTGTTTTGTCGCCGTAGCACTCAAAGACGTATAAATCATTTCCCAAGGTTTCACAGTAGGTGGCCAACTAATGGCTCCCACTACTGCCGGATTCCCTCGAGCCATCGAGGGACATCGAGTTTGCAGAAATCTTCGTTAGTGCAATACTCAGTTGGATTGGCTTGCTTATGTACACCGACTACGATTGGCATTGGATGAAACTGTCTGGGAAATTTCCTAGTACGAACCGGAAGGCGCACTTCCAGACTCATGCTGGTTAATTACATTTATTTTCAAGATAAATCACTTCCACAAATTCTAAACTTGTGCCATCTCCGTCTTCTGTCGCATAATGATTCCTGTTAATTCCGCAGTTAAATTATTGCTTTGTCGTTGTACGCCTCCGGGTAACGCTTTCAATAAATTTCCACCATGATTATGTTTTTTGTTTCAGCGTGCGAAACTTTTTTTTTCAGAATTATTTCTCAGATTTCGTTGCGTTAGCGGGAACTTGTTTTCCCGGTGGCGGTACGGCAGCAGCAGCTCTTAAGGATGAATGAAAAACTCATTTCAATTTCACACCTTTTCTCACTCTACACCGGGGGATGATGGCGAAAATCCATTTCAATTCGCTGAAAAACGCCGAAATTCTCGTATGCTGCTGTGGGCCGGAGATTTGGGTTTCACAAATATTTTAGAATTTTGAATTGAGGGTGAAAATGTAATACCTTTATTGAAATTGGCATTGACATTCACATTGGACTTTTTTTTTCCTTTATTAAAGAGATTTTTAGCCGGTGGCTAGTCCATCTCTGAAAACACACTGGACTTGATTTTGAAGATAAAATAAGGGGCATCCTTCTCATTATCGTGTTTGTTTAGAGTTATAATTTCAGATGAAGGAGCTATAAAAAAGGAAAAGCTGAGAAGTCTTCTGCAAAGATTTTCAGAAGAATGAAAGTTTTAATAAAAAACAATAATAATAAAATTGAGATACACTCAAAATGTGGAACCAGTCTTGTTTATGCCACGTTCTAAATCACTTAAAAAACTGTATTTGGCAAATTTGCTCAAAAAAATAAATAAGTAAAAAGAATAAAAAAAACTTTCGCATAGATAACAAGGAAGTTCACTACGTGTCGCGCACTATGTGGCACTAGTTTTGTTAGGGATTACCAGTTTAGTCTAAGCGTCTTCGGCTGGATCACAAGAACAGAAGCTGGGGATTTTGTTTTATTATCGTACAAATTGGGCCGAATGGTCTCAGATTTTCATGAAACTTTTTCCTCAGGCAGGGCTCATAGATATATGAACAAAAAAAAAAATTGAGAAAAATTCAGGGTCGCCTATTTTTCCACTTAGGTGGATTTTTTTTTGTTTTCCTCTGACACTACTTTCTTTGAAAAATCATAACTCAAGAACAAAGCATCGTAGAAACAAAGTTTTGTAAAGAAAAAAAAAATTCTCAGTAATCAAATAAAAATATGAAGTAGAAAAAGTTTTCCTCAAAATTGTCCACAGTTGAAAAAATTCGTAAGGAAAAGCCGGAAAAACTATGCCCGAATTCGCGGAAAATTTTCAAAAAAAATTTTTCGAGAAGGTGATTTCATAAGCTTTGATCGCTGAAATTTTTGGAATGCATCTTTTTTTCTTTCCTGATTTATGGCCAATTTTGTGAAGTATGACCATGAAAGCCTATATTTTATATTAGAGCCTCGGAGTGCAATTCTGATAACTTTTCAACGTTCACTTGGTGATCTAGGTCATCCAAACTATACCGGAATCAAGACCTTTAAGCTCCACAAGCTCTACTCTTGAATCTCTTTACTTTATCGGTGTTTCTCGTCCAAAAAATCCTTCAGGAATTCCTCCAAGACTTTCGTCAAGAATTCCTCAAATAATCTTTCCAGGTATTGCTCTAAGAATTTCTGCCAATAATTCCTGGAAGAGTTCCTCCAGGAGATTTTCAAGAAAAAGCTCGAAAATTCTTCCAGGAGTTCCCCCAAGAATTCTACCAGAAATTTCTACAAGAATCCCTCTAGGAATTTGTTCAAAAATTCCTTCAAGAACTCCACCATGTTTTTCTTGAAGAATTTCTCCATATATTACTCTAGAAAATCTGCCAAGAACTCCTCAAAGAATCCCTCTAGGATTTTCCCCAAGATCGTCTCCGGGAATTCCTAATAGACTTTTTCAAGAAATTTTACAAGCATTCCTCCATGAATTCCTCCAAGAGTTTTTCCAGCAATCCGTCGAAGATTTCTTCCAGAAACCCGCAGGGTTTTTTGTCGTAGTTTCTTTAACACTTTTTGGAGGAATTTCTGATTAAATCCCTGAAGGAATTCTCGGAAGAATTCTTAGAGTAATCCCAGCAGCATTTTATTGAGGAATTACTAAAGGTTTCCTGAAGGACCCTGCAGGTATTCATGGAGGAATTTCTGGATGAATTCTTGAAAAAATCCCTATACAATCCCTGGAGGAATTCCTGGAAGAATGCTTCGAGGAATTCCTGAAGAACTTCCTGTAGGATATCCAGAAGTAATTTCTGTTGGAATTGCTTGAAAAATTTCTTCACGAATTCCTGGAGGAATTTCTGGAGAAACGCCTGAAAGTAATCTCGGATGAATCTCTGGAGTAATTTTTGAAAGAATTTCTGGACGATTTCCTGCGGGTTTCTGGAGGAACTCTTTGAGGAATTTCTGAAGAACTTCCTTGAGAGCTTCTTGAAAGAATTCAAAGAGGAATTCTTGGAGGAATTCCTGGAAAGATTATTTAAGGAATTCCTGGAGGATTGCTTGGAGAATTTCTTGACAAGTTTTTAAGGAATTCTTGGCAGATTTTTTAGAGTTATATCTGAAGAAATTCTTGAAGAAAATCCTGGTGGAATTCTAGAAGGAATTCTTGAAAAAAAATCCTAGAGCGATTCTTGTAGGAATTTCTGGTACAATTCTTGGAGGAACTCCTGGAAGAATTTTCCAGCATTTTCATGAAAAATTCTTGGAGGAATTCTTCCAGGAATTATTGGCAGAAATTCTTAGAAGATTACCTGGAAAGATTCTTTGAGGCATTCTTAGCAAAAGTCTTGGGAGGAATTCCTGAAGGATTTTTTGGATGAGTTACACCGATAAAATAGAGTAGAGCTTGTGGAGCTTAAAGGCCTCAATTCCAGAATAGTTTGGATGACCTAGATCACCAAGTGAATGTCGATAAAATATCAGAATTGCACTCCGAAATTCCGAATTGCTTTAGAAATTCTCAAAGCAATTGCCGAAGCAATTTCTAAAGGAATATTAGAAAGAATGCCGAAAAGAATTTCTGAAGGAATTCTCAAAGTGTTGCCGAAAGAGTTTCTGAAAAAAATGCATATAAGTTTTTGTGAGCTTTTTTGGAAATTTCTATTCAAATTGCGAAATATTTAATTAAATTTAATTTATTTCAATAAAAAAAAATACAAAAATCCTTATCGACTTGCGTGAGAATATTCTAAAATATAAGCCAAAGAAATTCATAAAAAAAAACCTGAATAAGTTCCGAAAGGAATTACCGACGAAGTTTCCACAGAAATTGCTGAGCCAGGCCCCTATAGAATCACCGAAAACATTTTTCAAGTCAGTCCTAAGCATTTTTCACAGGAATTGTGCAAAAAATACCTCTAGGGAGTTTCAATAGAAGTTCTCCAAGAAACTCCAAAAATGAGCGCTGAAAGCCTGTATTCTTTTGAACAACTCTACTGGAGCCAGTATCCATTGTACCGGTCCAGAACACGAGATATGCAATGCTTAGAGAAAACCGGTAGCTCATTACAGCGAATAATCAATTTACTGCTTCTGACTTTATGAGTTGATCAATATGTCTGAAACACACGTAAAAACTTGAAGCATTTGGAAGTACAGTCGACTCTCCACATGTCGATGTACTACATCTCGATATCTCTCCCTATCTCGATGGTCTGGTCGGTCCCTTCAATCTGCATACATTTTACCATTCTACATGTCGATATCTCCTCATCTCGATATTTCTCTATCTCGATGCGATCTCGTTCGTTTTTGTTCTAGATTTTCTCTCCATTTGTCGATATGCCCGTTTTTACAGGTTGATAGATCTCGTTTCTTAGGTGCAAAACATTCTGGGAAGGCGAAGTGACATCTGTTTGTTGACGGTTATTCTTAGTTACGGACGATTTTTCAATCTAGTGTGCATTACAAACTGATTCTTGAATTCGATCTCTCCCTATCTCGATGGTCCCTTCAATATCGAGATGTAGAGAGTCAACTGTAAATTGAAAAAAAAATTGTGAAAAAATTTACTGCTTGTTTTGGTGGGATTCGAACCGACGACGATATACACATGCAAAATGGTCATTGGCAGAGGAAGCTCTCAGTTAATAACTGTGGAAGTGCTCATAGAACACTAAGCTGAGAAGCAGGCTTTGTCCCAATGAGGACGTTACGCCAAGAAGAGAGAGAGAGAGAGGGATACAGACGAAAAACGTGAAGTATTTGAACGCAAATAGTATTTGAAGACAAAAATGATAAATTGAGAGAAAAATTTGTGAAAAAAATACTGCTTGTTTTGGTGGTATTCGAACCCACGACTCCGTACCGCTAGTCTGGCGCTTTAACCAACTAACTCGCAGAAGTTACGATTCTGCATTTCTGCGGAATGGAAACTCAAACTGGATTCGAAGCGTCACCTTAACCGGGTCCGTCTTTCACAACTTTATCTCTACCTCGGCTCTAAGATGTCTAAGAGAGTGTGGAAGATCTCGTGGCCTACCAATAACAAGTTTTGTGGCATAGTTGGTTAAAGCACCGGACTAGCGATACGGAGTCGTGGGTTCGAATACCACCAAAACAAGCAGTATTTTTTCACAAATTTTTCTCTCAATTTATCATTTTTGTCTTCAAATACTATTTGCGTTCAAATACTTCACGTTTTTCGTCTGTATCCCTCTCTCTCTCTCTCTTCTTGGCGTAACGTCCTCATTGGGACAAAGCCTGCTTCTCAGCTTAGTGTTCTATGAGCACTTCCACAGTTATTAACTGAGAGCTTCCTCTGCCAATGACCATTTTGCATGTGTATATCGTGTGGCAGGCACGAAGATACTCTATGCCCAAGGAAGTCAAGGAAATTTCCTTTACGAAAAGATCCTGGACCGACCGGGAATCGAACCCGTCACCCTCAGCATGGTCATGCTGAATACCCGTGCGTTTACCGCCTCGGCTATATGGGCCCCGTCTGTATCCCTTGATTCTTAAAACTATCCCCTTCAGAATTCTGCAAGAAATTTTCTTCATATTCTGATACAATCATTCTCAGGATTCTGGAGGAATTCCTTTCACAATTCTAGAGAGTCTTTCACAGAATTATTGGGAAATCGATCTCAGATTTCTGAGAGAAGCCCTCGCAGGCTTTTGGACCATTTCCTCGCAGGATTCTGGAGGAATCTCTCCAATATTGTCGGGAGCATTCCTTTCAACATTCTAGTGGAACCTCTCTGGATTCTACAAAAATCCCTCTCAAGATTCTGGGGAGTATATCTCATGGTTTTGAGGTTATCTCTCTCACGATTCTTGGAGAATTCTTCTCTTGTATAGAATCTTTTTTTTTTGAGGATTCTGGAGTAATACCTCTCAAGTTTCAAGGGAGTCCCTTTCAGAATTTATGGGAAATTCATCGCAGAGTTCTATTAGAATCTCCTACAGGATTCTGGAACAATCCCTCACAGGGTTTATGTGAAAAACCTGATCAGCATTCTCTAAAATTCCCTTTCAGGATTATGAAGCAATCCACTTGAAGTTCTGGGAAAACTATCTCTGAGCTCTTGGAGAATCCTTCGCCAGATTGTAAAAGAACCCCCCTTGGAATTCAGCGATAGGAGATTGCTCTAATGAATCTGGAGTAATTTATCACAGGATGCTAGAGTAATGCCTCTCATAAATAGAGCAATGCCTCTCATAAAGTTTCTCTCAGAATTCTGCATGACTCCCTTTCGGGATTCTGGTACAGTCCCACTCAGAATTCTAGAAGATTTTTTAAAGATTCTGGATGTATTCTTGCTAAGATTCTGGGGAATCTTGAATCTAAAGAAATTCATCTTAGGATTCTGGGTTAGTTTCACTAAGGATTCCGGGGGGAAATCTCAAGATTCTAAGGCAATCCCAGTAAAGATTCTTGTAAATAGTGTCTTCTCAGAATTCTGGTTGAATATTTCTCAGTATGCAGGAGGAATTCCTCTTAGGATTTTAGGAAGCATGCACTTTTCAGGATTTTTGGGGAATCCTTCCCAAGTTCTAAGAGAAAACCTTTTCTCAGAATTCTGTGATACTTCCTTCCAGGATTCTGGGGGAATATATCTCTGGGTTCTGGAGCAATCGCTCTCAGGATTCTGGGAGAATTCATCTTAAGACTCTGGTAGAGTCAGGATTCTGTGGGAATTTCTGTTTGGATTTTGAGCAGATTTGCCCCAGCACTCTTTAGAAATCCCTAGAACTCTAGAGAAGCACCTGAGTTTGGGAATCTTTCCCATGATTCTGAAGTAGCACCTCCACTCCATGCCCCTCTTACTATTCTGAGGATGATCCATCGCAGAATACTGCGGTAATCCTTGAAAATTTTGAGGGATTATTCTCATTTCTTTATAATAGAGATTTGTAGGTGCCCGGCTCTCTACAACAAAGTTGTGTGGAAATCTATCTCAGAATATAGGAAAATACTCTTAGGAATGTGGTAAAATCTGTTCTGTGAGAATGCCTTTAAGCAATCTACAAGCATTTAGGTTAAACTTCTCTTAGGATTCTGGGGGATGTGCTCTTAGAAATCTTGGAGAATTTTTCTCAGTCTTCTGGAACAATCCCTCTTAGGATTTTATGGCAATTTGTATCAGGATTTTGGGCAAATTAATCTCAACAAACTTGAACAATCACTCTGAGGATTGTGAAATACTCGACAAACATCGCATAGCTTTCCAATATTAATCTTTATAGCTGTACCAAAGATACTAATCTGCCATTTCTACACAAAATTGTCCCATATACATAGGGATTACCATACAATGATCGTGCTTTAACCCTTTGAAAAATCCCTTGAATTCTGAAGAAATCCCTGGATTTGTTGTCGGAGGAAATCTTGGATGAATTCTTGAAGGAGCTCTGGAGGAATTCCTGGGAGAATACTTGAATGAATTCCTTGATGAGTCCATGGAAGAATTCGCGAAGGAATCCCTGGAAGAAATTGTTAGAGAATCGCTGGAGCGATCCCTGGAGAAATTCCTAGGAAATTTCCTGGAGGAATCCCTGGAAAACTTCCTGGAGGAATTCCAGGAGAAATTCCTTGAGAAAATTTCCTTGAGGTGTTTTAAGGGAACGCCTGGAGAAATCTTTGGGGGATTCCCGTGGAACCCTCGGGGAATTTCTGGAGGAATTTCCGAGGAACTCCTGCAGGACTTTTCGAAAAGTTCTTGAAGTAATTCCTGAGGAACTCCAGAAGGAATTCCAGCATAGTTCCTGAAGAAATTTTCGAGAAACTGCAGGGAAACTCCTGAATAATTTCACGGGAAGTCCTGAGGCATTCCCTCAGAACTCGTAGATGTTCTCGAAAAACATCACGATGAATTTCTGAGGGACTCCTGGAGGAATTTCCGAGGAATGCCTAGAGGAATTATTGGGTAATTTCTGACACTTCCAAATACCATAAAGAGCATTTGCATGTCAGTGGATGCACAAGTAACACAAATACTCAACAAATTATGAGATACAACAGAAGTAATCGTGGAAGAAGTATATCGATAAAATAAAGATAAACAAGAGTAGAGCTTGTAGAGCTTGAAGATCTTAATTCCAAAATAGTTTGGATGACCTAGTGCTTCCCAAACTGTGCGCCGCGGCGCCCTGGTGCGCCGTGAACATCTCTCAGGTGCGTCGCAGGCTCTTGAGCCAAAACACAAAGAACAAACTCTTATTATTGAAGGCAGAATATATTTTTAGTTGTTTTTGTATTGTTACTAAAACTAGTGTCTCATCAAACCTTTTTATGTATACTATACAAATGTCTTACCTTTTCGAGAAAGACTTCAAAAGAAAGTCATTCAAAGGGGTTTTCCCTCTTCTAAACTTTCAATTAAAAAGTGAATATTCCAAAGTCTACGAATGTTTTCCGGTATTTCGAATATTCTCAAAAAACATTAGGATTTTTACAAAATTTCCACATTTCCGGAATTTTAATTTTTTTTTGTAAAAACTCTCAAATTGTTATTTGCACTTTGTATGGTTCTGCTCAGTTTTCGATTTTATCAGAAGCTTGTAATTCAAAGTAAATATTTCAAGAAACTGTCACATATAATTACTGTTGATCTCCAGGTCTTCTTTCAAACATTTTGGGACGACATTTGTTTTTACATCACAATCATAACTTGTTTGTTTGTCTCTATAATTGAGATTTCCAGCTCTAGGCTGGTTTAGCTCCTTATCGTAAAAAAAACCTGCGACAATTATGTGTCGATTTCATGCGCGATTCCGAAAACCGCCTTTTTTGAGTTGTTGTGTTGGGATTTTTGAGTTCCGAATACAAAACATTACCCCTCACCGTCACTGTCAGCCGTCCTAACAGCTTCGTAACAATCCATTTTTATATCTGTTTTTCCTAAAATTTGGTAATCTACGTACTTTATTTAACAAATTTAAAAGTTTAACCCTTTGGAGACGGATGGGTCTCATTAGCCTAGCCGTGAAAACCGACCTTTACAAACGTTTTCTAGACCAGCGAGGTTGCATTTAGAAAGGCGAAAATGCCGTCTCCAAGGGGTTAATGCAATCCTTTAGAAATTTTGTTTTAAGTTCTGCAAATCTTTAGGCATTTTTTTTTTAATTTTAAGCAAGCATGACATTGAAGATTTTTTTGTGGTTCATTTTTGAAATTTTGAAGTGAATGTGTTAAAATTCTTTATAAAAAGCTGTTGGTGCGCCGCGACAATTTCAAAAAATTCAAAAGGCGCCGTGGCAGCAAAAAGTTTGGGAACCTAAGACTAGATCACCAAGTGAATGTTGCTAAGTTATTAAAATTGCACTCTGAGGTTCTAAGAGTAGCGTAGATGATATTCCGCAAGCATTCGCTACAATATAAATATCCTTAAGATTATCTGTATTATGACCCATACTTCAAAATACATTGGGTCCATTTGTATGCCAGTGGACACCCAAATAGCAACAAATACAGATACTCGTAATATATTGAAGTGCAACAGATACAATCTTGAAAGAACTATGCCGTTAGAGTAAAGAAAAACAAGCGTAGAGCCTGTAGACCTTGAAGTTCCTAACTCCAGAATAGTTTGGTTGGAAAGCCTAGAATATCCCATGAATGTACCAAAAGCATTATATGTGAACCTCAGTATAGACTACATTCCATGCAAATTTTTCACAACTAAAGCATGATACAGTATGTAGATATCGTAACCCAAACTTCAAAGTATATTGGAGGCCATATGTATTTCACGGAATGCCCAACTACCACAATATCAAGTTGCTCATAGCATTGTGTGGTGTAATGGACATCAACGTGACTAAATTTCTTGAACAGAGTGAATACAAACGATGGTAGATGTTTTAGATCTTAAGAAAATTAATTCCAGAGTAGTTT
This sequence comes from Aedes albopictus, assembly GCF_035046485.1. Lineage (NCBI taxonomy): Eukaryota > Metazoa > Arthropoda > Insecta > Diptera > Culicidae > Aedes > Aedes albopictus. The sequence goes on from NC_085138.1 coordinate 340,461,381, forward strand.
GGATGACATACATCACCCAATTCATGTACCATGAATTTTCTAGGGGTGCTTTGGGGCTTTTTGAGTACCGTAGACTCTGTTCTGTGATCATTTATCGTGTATAAAATTTGGTTGAGAATGCTAGATTTGTGTCACGAACTTCGGAGTACTTTGGAGGCCTTAAAATAGCTCTAGGATCAAAACTTCAACAGACTATGATGGGTGGTAACACATTGCATGTCTAGGATCTGTGAAAACTATTGATGATAAGCAAAACGATAAAATTTGAGCAAAAACATGCAGAATTTATAAAAATATACAAAAAAAACACGTATTTTTGGCTCCCCGTAAAAGGGGGAAGGGTGCAAAGGGGGGAGGTACCATGCATTTCTTAGCACAACTATTCCCTTTGACTATAAAAAAAATCCGGGGTAAAATGTTTTAAAACAAAGAAGATATTGCATTTCTACCAAAAGTAGATCGTCCCGGGTTTTTACGGGTTAACAACATTTAATATGTTATTGAAATGACAACTAAAAATGAAATCTAAAATAATCAACACTTTTCTGACTGAAACCCGAAAAATACCAAGTCATATGTATTTCATTTGATAGGTCCTTCAAATATCTATGATTTTGATATATAAATAAACATTTCAATTGAAATTGATACGTTAATATGAAATTGACATTGGAATCAACAGATTGGAAATAAACTGAATTCTAAAACTTCCAATGCCTGGCCCATAGCGACACGCCTCCCTTCGCATCGTCCAAATGGATGTGACTTTCAAACTAATGACCCAAACGGAAGCAACTGAAAAGAGGAAACCAAATCCCCAACCGAGCCATCTGGGGCCCGGGCCTGGCTCAGCACAGGCCGTACCCGTTAGGTGGCTGTCGTTAAAGGGATTAATAGAATAAACTACTTAAAATTTAAAACGTTAATTCTCCAAAGTGTTTCCACCGGAATCGCTTGCCTCCAACGCAACAGCGACAGAAGAAATCTTATTCCGGTATGCTGCCGGGTTGCATTCCGTTCCGCCAGCTAGCGCAGCGGGCTGCGCGAAAGAGTGAACAAAGATAAACAATTCGGCGTAATTTGCAACGAACGGCACTGGCAAAACAGTCAGCCAGCCAGCCAGCAGTAGGATAAGTTTTTCTCAAAAGAGCTGGGACCGGATTAGCGGGAGGACCGGGGGCTAAACCGGGAGGAGAAAAGTAACTTGAGGTGAAATTTAATTTATCAGAATAAGGGGACCGTAAGTTTGCACGCGTTGAGAGGAAGGTCGTTTAAAGCTGGGAGCAAGTTTCCGAGCGAGCTTTCTTTTCGTAGATTTTTTGGAAGGGTTGTTACTTTTTGAATGGATACTTTGTGAAAGTTTTAGTTATGTTCACGAGCACTTAACGGATAATTAATTTAGATAAATTTGTACCTCTAATAGCAGTTGATTTTTATTACAATTTCATTTATTTTGTTCAACATCAAATTCATTATAACACTGAATCAACAATTTGCCGCCATTATACTCGATTAGCAGCTGCAGCTCTCCAACGTCTGTCACGCCCAACGCTCGCCAGATCACGCTCCACCTGGTCCGCCCATCGTGCTCTCTGCGCTCCACGCCTTCTTGTACCAACCGGATGGTTAGCAAACACCAACTTTGCAGGGTTGTTGTCCGGCATTCTTGCAACATGCCCTGCCCACCGTATCCGTTCAGTTTTAGCCACTTTCAGGATGTAAGGTTCACCGTAGAGTGCAGCGAGCTTGTCGTTCATCCTTCTTTGCCACACACTGTTCTCATGGACGCCGCCGATGATCGTCCTTAGCACGCGTCGCTCGAAAACTCCGAGTGCTTGCAGGTCCTCCTCGAGCATCGTCCATGTCTCGTGTCCGTAGAGAACCACCGGTCTTATTAGCGTCTTGTACATGGTACATTTGGTGCGGGGTGAATCTTTTTTGACCGCAGTTTCTTGTGGAGCCCGTAGTAGGCACGACTTCCACTGATGATACGCCATTGTATTTCACGGCTCACGTTATTGTCAGCCGTTAGCAAGGAACCGAGGTAGATGAATTCTTTTACCACCTCGAAAGTATTCCCGTCTATCGTAAAATTTCTTGCTCAGTCCCACCTACCAGCATGTACTTAGTCTTAGCCACATTCACCACCAGTCCGACCTTTGAACGAGAAGCAGTTTCAGGCGTGTGTACAGCTCTGCTACCGTTCCAAATGTTCTAGCAATAATATCCATACCATCCACAAAACAGACAAATTTGCTGGATTTCGTGAAGATCGTACCCCGACTGTTGACCCGGTTCGTCGCCTCACATCTTCCGGAGCGATGTTGAAGAGTAGGTATGAGAGTCCATCACCTTGTCGCAGTCCCCGGCGAGATTCGAATGAACTAGATAGTTCACCCGAAACCCTTACGCAGTTTTGCACACCGTCCATCGTTGCTTTAATCAGTCTAGTCAGCTTCCCAGAAAAGCCGTTTTCGCCCATGATTTTCCACAGCTCTGCACGGTCAACCCGTAACGTGGGTAGATCACCTTGGAATGGTGCGTTACGGTGTAAGATTTACGATTTCAAGTTTTGATCTTGCTATTTTCCAGCCCGGTTTATTTAAAGGCAGGAACATTCCAGGATCAAGATTTGGTGTACTTTTTTACATTATTTATTTATTTGTTTATTCTATTTATTTTTCACTGCTAATATACCATTTGTTTCAGAGGGATAGAGGTAAATTTAACCTATATATAAATAACAATTTTCAAAAATATAACAGTGGAGAACGTATCACAATTTAATACTTTTTTCTATTTCAGATTTACAAGCAGGCAATCAGCGATCAAAACGGCGAAGTATCCCTTTCTTTAGAAAGGTCAAGATTACCGTACGATACAGTGACAAGTAGACCACGTTTTCCGCGTCGATTTATTCGTGCCGAGTTCCATAATTTCGGTTTCTTTTTCGAACATTAATATAATGTATTTTTGTTCATCACACCTTCAACTTATATTACGCGTTGCGAACATTCGCGGAAAATAAATATGTACAACGGTTTTATTATCCGCAATCTTATAACACGGGAACGCGAAAAAAAGTAATACAAAAACATAGGTGAAACTCAAGTGCAACGATTTTATTTGTTTAGTTGTCCAGTTTTCTCGTAAAGCTACGGCGCGGGTTCCGGTTTTTCAGCATTGGCAGTAACACTAAACGGAATTGCATACAGTTTATTTTCTGACTGAGAAACGATAAGATAAAACGTGCGTTATTACGAGTTGATCCGTCATAAGCGTGGTTTAAAAATTATTCATACCCGGTATATAATTAAATTTAATACACAAGCATACAATAAAATTATTGTATTCTTCCGACAGCCGGCTGGCGGAAGACTAAATCATATCAAGGGTTGCATAGCTCACATCACTTACCAATGTGAATCCAGATCTATGTAACTTTCTATCCCTTCCCTTCCCACTAACAAACTTCCTTCCTGTGGCAACCGTGGGGATGCGGAGGTACACACGGTCTCTAGTAGCAACGGATGTCACACGAACATTCCTTCTCTTCCCCCGATGACCGTAAGGACGTGGCCGGCGCCGGTACTGACAATATAAAGTTTTGAACCTTCAAAATTGCACATTGAGGATGGAAAGCTACACCCAGGCCCCATCCATTTGGTTCCCTGTGCAATGTTGACTGTTCTGATCAGTAACGGAGTAGCAACTACGAATTGTACGGTCATCTCATGCTCATGCTCATGCTCATCCTCATGATTTTCCACAGCTCTGCACGGTCGATACTGTCGTATGCCGCTTTGAAGTCGATGAACAGGTAATGCGTTGGGACCTGGTATTCACGGCATTTCTGGAGGATTTGCCGTACGGTGGAGATCTGGTCCGTTGTCGACCGGCCGTCGATGAAGCCGGCTTGTTAACTTCCCACGAACTCATTCATCTTAGGTGACAGACGATGGAAGGTGATCTGGGATAGCACTTTGTAGGCAGCATTCAAAATAGTGAATGCCCTAAAGTTCTCACATTCCAAATAGTCGCCTTTCTTGTGAATAGGACAGATTACCCATTCCTTCCATTCCTTCGCTAACTGTTCAGTTGCCCAGATCCTGACTATCAACCAGTGCAGACAGGTGGCCAACTTTTCTGGGCCCATCTTGATGAGTTCAGCTGCGATACCATCCTTACCTTGTTGGTTTTGAGCTGATGAATGGCATCCTAAACTTCCCTCAGTGTGGGAGTTGTATCATTGCCGTCTTCTGTTGTCCTGGCGTAGTCGTTTCATCTGTTGCCGTTCCTGTTCTCCACACCTTAAGGTTCACATCGAAGTGCTGCTTCCACCTCTTAATCACCTCACGTCTTGACCGTCAAAAGGCCCCGTCCTTATCCCTGCATGTTTCGGCTCGCCGCACGAAGCCGTTGCGGGATGCGTTGAGCTTCTAGTAGGACTTCCGGGCTTCTTAGGAATGACAATATAGCTCCATTTCTTCGGACTCCGCTACTTCAAGGCGGCGCTTTTTCTCCCGAAAGAGGTGGGCCTGCTATTTTCGTTTCTGTCTGTATTGCTCCACATTCTGTCGGGTTCCATGCTGCAGCATTACCGCCCGCGTTGTGTTCTCCCCCCCCTCGAAACCGTTCTGCACTCATTGTCAAACTGTCCTCCTCCTTGTCAAACTGTCCTTGTCTTTCGGTTGAATTCGTTCTACGTACGGTGGTGACATCCGGTTGCTTCAATCGCTTTAGGTTATACCGGCGGGGTATAAGGGGTATAAGTTGATATTAGGGCCACCGTTGGCGTTGGCCATGACGTTGATAATGTTTGAGAAGTGAATTTTTTTGGTTGGATACCAAAATAGGAAAAAGTCCAATAAAATAGGGTAGAAGCTTCAGTTTTGGCCAACCCGGAGTTTTGGCCATAGTGCGGTATTCAGCCTGTTACGATCTAAATCGGCATAAATTTATTTTTTACTAGTAGATTCTAATATAATATGATGATTACAGCTGTGAAAACCATACATTCTGATTAACCCGTATCGGCCTGAGTCAGCGCATATGAACTAAAAATGTCGTCGTTCAGCGAATACACAAAAGATTTGAATAATTTTTTGACAGTATACTCGTACATATGTCTAGTTTGTTAAAGTGGTCAGAGAACGTCGGAATGGTCCCTATGGCCGGAGTTATTCCGGTGGGTCACTGGGTCAGATTTGTATAAAAAGGGCTGTTTTTCGGTATACAGAGTGTTTTCCATTATGATTAAACTCACTCTATTTTCACTAAAACTTATACCTCTGCAACCAAACATTGTTTCCACACAGTTTTTGACCGTTTAGGAACTACCGGATGTGGCCACCGGACATAATCTCCGGAGGAACCTGCCACATACTGTATACTGGGGTACACAACCATAATTCATTTTTTGCAGCTCTATGTATTGACTTTAGCGGTATAGTGTCTTAGAAAATTTTGTTCTATATACTGAACTCTTTATTTTGGGATTTTCACTTTTGTGATTAATCCACCTAATAGTGCGACAGAAATTCACTTTTTTCAAAAATGAAGATAGAGTGTTGCAGTCCTTGCAAAGTTGTAGAAAAATGTATTGTTGGAAAGTTTGCCGAACAAACTATTTCCTTATTTGCTTAATTATAAGAGATATGTGTCATTTTTTTGTGAACGACCCCTCAAAATAGTTTTTTCGTTATATCTTTTTCTGGGAATTTTTGGTAATTTTCGTGTGTTCTACAAAGTTGTTCTTTGTTATGAAATACACCTCCTTCTGCTTTTTTATCATTAGAATAACGATCCAGGTGAAACAGAGCCTGCATCTCAACTGAGAAAACGTAAATAGATTTTCTTGATGAGTCCTTGGAGAAATTCCTGGTGGAATCATGGAACGAATATTATAGGAATACCTGGAATGATAATAGGTCTCCTCCAGAATTTATTGAAAAAATTCCCCTTGCAATAACAACCACTAGCGTAGGCAGCCTTTTTTTCTTTCATTAATTCTTTTTGAAGAATACTAAGAAAAGCGGAAGGAGAGGGCTAATCCCCCTCTTCCATCTGTCTCTGTCTTGTGTTTATTTAGGAGAGTAAGAAGCATGCCAACGCTAGTATTTACAGCTGAGATTCCTTCGAAATTTACTGCTGTGATTCCTTCAAGGATTTCTACGAGGATTACTACAAAAATGTGCTTAGAATGTTCCCAGTAATTCCTATTGGAAATCATCTTGACATTCTTTTAGACATTCTTACTGGTATTACTTCAGGAATATTGCTGGGATTTATTTATAAATTTCTGGTTTGAAACCATCAGGAACTTTTGCTGGGATTACGCAGGTATCTCTCGCTGCAGATCATCCTGAAGTTTTTTCAGCTGAAAATGCTTGAGAAACCCCAGCAGTAATTTCTGGAGAAGTCTTAGTGGTAATATCTGTTGCTATTCTAAGACAGTCCTGAAGGAATTCTTGAAGAAATCTCTGGAGACATAGCAAGAGGATTTTCTATAGAACCCCTTAGATAAATCTCTGGAGGAATCCTTCTAAGGATATGTAAAGGAACTATTGCAGATAGCTTTGAAGCAATCCCAACAAGAATATTTTTTTTTATGTCTTTATTTATGAGATTTTCAGCCCGAGGCTGGTTCATCTCAGCCCAAGAATATTTAAAATAATCCCATCAGACATTTGTTGAAGAATTCTAAGACAATGTTTTCACAATTTTCTCTTGGATTGTCTCCGGAATGCCTGTTTGGTTCCTCTAGGAATTGCTACTAGGGTTGCTGATACCTTCCAGGATTATTCTAGGGAGTCCACTTGAAGTTCCTCCAGGAATTCTTCCTGTGATTTGTCAAGTGATTTCTCCAAGTATTTTTTCATGAATCCTGCAATAGTTCTTCCAGTGATTTCTCTATAGATACTGTCAGAAATTGGTCTCGAAATTCCTTCATAAATTCCGCATGTAGTTCCAATGATGCTTTTATTTATTTATTTATTGATACTACATCTTTGACACAAGTGCCACACAGACTGATTAAAAATTCTTAATCCTATTCTTAAAAACTAGTTTACTAACATTAAAATCAAAAACGTCACACACATCATTGAATAGTCTACAACAGAAATCTAATGGATTAAACAGTCCATAGTCGGTGCGGTGGCCAGGAATCCGCAGCAGCTGGCGATTTCGAACTTGGCGAACAGGAGCGTGGAGTCTCACATGCTCAAGAAGGCTGCTGCAGTCGATATTGCTTTGAATGATGTCAAATACGAAGAGTTTTTGCAGCATAACACGACGACTTGCTAATGGTTGAAGTCTTATCAGGGCACATCGTTGCTCATATGGAGGCAGTTGAACCGGGTCGTTCCACGGAAGATTCCGAAGTGCATACCGTATGAAGCGTTTCTGTACATTCTCAATCCGGTTGACATGAACGTTATGGTGCGGTGCCCAGACTTGAATGCCGTACTCAAGTACACTACGCACTAAGGCACAGTACAAAGACTTCAATGCATGAACATTATCGAAGTTAGCTGTGTTGCGGCGCAGGAAGCCAAGCATCGCGTAGGCCTTGGCTGTTGTCACAGCGATATGATCCGTGAATCGAAGCTTGCTGTCTAGAACCACACCAAGGTCTTTGATCGATGTAACCCGATTTAGTGGCGTATTGACAAGGGCATAGTCAAACATAGCAGAAGACTGGCGGCGAGTGAACGTGATCGTGTAACATTTGGACACATTCATCTTCATTCCATTCAAGTCACACCAACATGACACATATTCGATGTCAGCTTGCAATGCACAACAGTCCACAAATGACTTAATAACGCGAAAAATCTTCAAGTCGTCAGCATAGAGCAGTTTGTTTGAGTTGATTTTAGCGCACAGATCGTTTATAAATAAAATGAAAATAAGCGGGCCAAGATGACTGCCTTGTGGAACTCCAGAAGGAATGTCAAAAACGTTTGACCTTCCATCATGCACTTTGACAAAAGCTTTGCGAGACGAAAGATAGGACTTGAGCCAACGAATAATCCATGACGGCAGTCCAAGGCGGTTCAACTTTTCGATGGCTAAATCATGAGGCACTTTGTCGAATGCTTTGGAGAAATCAACATAAATGGCATCGACTTGATTTCGCTTCTCCAGCTCGTTAATTATGGTGTAAGTATACGCCATGAGGTTCGTTGTTGTTGATCGCTTTCTTACAAAACCGTGCTGGTAATCGGATGTCGTAGACTGCACAGCTGGATACAGTACGTCGTATAGCAAGCTTTCGAAAACTTTTGCAAGACAGTTTAGTATCGATATCGGGCGATAATTCTCCACACTGTACATATTTCTAGCTTTATGGATTGGAATAATAGAGGCTAGCTTCCAAGCATCCGGGAATACTCCTTCAGCTAATGAACGATTAAAGATCAAAGTAATCGGTAATGCCAACGATTGAGCACAATGTTTGATAAATACAGGGGGGATCATATCAGGACCGGGACCTTTTGACGCATCCACGGCACTAAGAGCGTTGAGAATTTCATTGTTGTTGAATGTTACCTGCGGAAGTCGGATGTTGTACGACGGGAGGCTGTTCAGGTACTCATTAGACAGCGGAGGCGGAATATCGTCGTGAACAGAGCGGAAGAATTCAGCAAACAGATTCGCCGTCGTAACAGGTGAGCAGGAACTACGAGAGCAGTAGGTAACATCAACCGGAATACGAGCTGAACTCTTGCGCTTATTGATGTACGTCCAGAAGGAAGAAGGGTTTTGTACGAAACTTTCTTGCAGGCTATCGATGTACTCACGGAAACGATCATGCTGTAACCGACTGTACTCCTCTTCAGCGTGCTTTAGCTTCATCAAATTCAAATGATTCCGATTGCGGAAGAATCTTTTTCTTATCTTACGCAGGCGATTCCGAAGGTTGCGAAGTTGTGGTGTCCACCAAGGTTGACTGAACTGCTTGGAAACTCGATGACGCTTGACAGGAACGGTAGCTTGGATGATGTCACGAAGATTGCTGTAAAAGGCGGTTACTGCATCGTCGATGGACGCCTCTTCGAGAACCTGATTCCAGTCAACGGTGGCGATTCTTAAGTTGATGTCTTGATAGTCACAGTGGTTGAAGTCATAGTCAATGATCGTTGAGGAACCTCCTCGAGATTCTTCTTCGCGGGAACGGCCGTCAACAGTTAAGATAAACGGCTTATGGTGGGCGTCGACTTTCAATAAGCTATATGGAGACTCGAAGAGACTCGTGATGCATAGGTCATTAACGAATACCAAGTCAAGAAGTCTACCGTTCACGTTTAGAAGGTCGTTCACTTGATAGTAACCAGATGACAACATGGAATCAACCAGAGCAAGCTCCTGTTCCGTTGATGCGTTAATCGGCAGATATGACGAGCACTCCTCATCAAAAGTCCAGACTAAATTAGTCAAGTTATAGTCTCCAACGCAGACAACAATGTCACGGGGATTCGCTTGACTTTGAATCTGGTTAACGGAGTCAACATGCTTCATATATTTCTCGGGGCAGCTGTTAGGGCGAAGGTAGATGCAGCAGACAAATACGGTGACATTTGGCAGAGAGATGCGGACGGCAATTTGTTCCAGGTCATCGCAATCAACAAGATTAACAGCTGCGCAGTTTAGCTCCGATTTGACTGCAATCAGCACACCACCACCTCGCAGTAAACGGCTGGTAGAGGAATTGCGATCGCAACGGTAAATTGTGTAGTTGCAAGATATTTCGGAAGAAGCAATATTGGCGTGAAGCCATGTTTCTGTAAGAACAACAACGTCGAAGTCACAGGCCAGCAGAGAAAGGAGCAAATCTTTCGTCTTTGTTCTCAACCCACGGACGTTTTGGTAGTAAACCGTTAGCGGAGAGCGCCGGCTAGGCGGAGAAGGTGCATGAGGATGAGATGAAATTGTTCTCGGTGATGAGGGCGGGAATTGTTTAACAGCTGTACTTGTTACGTGTGTGTTACGTGGTTCAAACTCACCGTTGGTGCTAAAGCGGGATTGAGTTCGGGAACGCTCGTTGGACCAAGATCGGTCCTCTGATGTGGCTTCCAAAAATGTTGAACGCTGGAGCTGGTTTCAATGAACTCCCTGAATTTGAATTTGCGCAGGATTGACTTTCCTGCTCCGGGACACACCGGTCCGGAAGGAGGGTGGATCTCTTCGCTGCCTCTGTCGTCATCCTGGAACCGATTCCGTCTTGGAACCGATGTGACCTGTACCATTTAATGTGTTTAAGTTGATAAAAAATAATAAAAATAATGAATCAAAACAATTTTTGTCATTAAAATGCTCCTTTTGGTATGATTTGCTGAAACTCTTCAGCAAAGTGGTGGTGATCTCCACGACGGTCGAGTTTACTGAAGTTTCAGTACAATTTGCTGATCAGTCAGTAAATTTTTGACAACCACACACAAAATTTTTTTCGCTGAAAATCAGCAAAGTTTTGCTGATTTTTGCCGAGCTGTAATTTCAGCAATCAATTCAGTAAAAAAAATTGCTGAAATTTTCAGCAATTTCGGTTGTCATCGTGGTTGTCAAAAATTTACTGACTGATCAGCAAATTGTACTGAAACTTCAGTAAACTCGACCGTCGTGGAGATCACCACCACTTTGCTGAAGAGTTTCAGCAAATCATACCAAAAGGAGCATTTTAATGACAAAAATTGTTTTGATTCATTAATTTTTATTATTTTTTATCAACTTAAACACATTAAATGGTACAGGTCACATCGGTTCCAAGACGGAATCGGTTCCAGGATGACGACAGAGGCAGCGAAGAGATCCACCCTCCTTCCGGACCGGTGTGTCCCGGAGCAGGAAAGTCAATCCTCCTCCCGGACTAGTGTGTCCATTCCACGGATCGCAGAAACTTCCATCTGGACCCGTAGATCGGCTATCGGTACAGTGTGTCCACATTCCAGACCGACGAATCCATCCATGAACGAACACGGAAATATGACATTAATCCGGGACGTGAAAAGCACTTGGACCATCCTTCATTGATTCCCTTCCTCAGGCATCTTCGGTAGCGATTTACTCCTGGCGTTGCATCTATGGTTCAAAGGACACATTGTTTTATATGAAAATTGAGAAATACGGACTGGAATTTTGGTACTTACCTTGTCCTTTTGTTGAAAAAACGCCAGATGCGATACAGAATGCATGATTTTGAAAAACGGCGGGATGCACATCGTCGACATTGTTTTCTGTTTTGACAAGTGGCCGACGTGGTTGACGGCAGAAAAGTTTGCTGAAAATTCAGCAAACCCAACAAGTTTACTGGTTTTCAGCAAATAAATCCAAACTGCTGATTTATCAGTTAAATGTAGGTTTGCTGATTGTTGTTCAGTAAACCATTTTGCTGAAACCACAAATAGTTTTTTGGTGTGTGTGGATGATGTTGATGGCGGATGGCAATGATTTGGGAAACGAATAATGACGAGGCTCGCTGGCTACGTCCGAAGCTCACTGTTGGGTTTTTCGGATTTGTCAATGAGAAGATGGGCAGCAGCAGGTGATGTATATTGTTCCGATTTGAACACAGCTGGTTACACAGAATCGAAGGGTTGTATAAAAACGGCAATTAAACGGCAATTCTGATCAGGCTGGGCGGGCAGTGTTTTGTTTACGTATCGACACGCTACACAGTTGCATGAGCAGCGCAGGAGGAGAGTGGCGAGGTGGGAGTCTTTGTGGGCAATGGCGGTTAGCGGGAAGCTCTGACCACTCTCGAGCCTACTCGGAATTTATACTAAAATTCACTTATCCTACCTGCCTGGGTGGTGCAAGACTTGTGTGGTGGATAGCTTGGACGGTAACGGGCGGAATCACGCAGCAAACAGCAATTTAGGGATGATGTTTACGAATGAAATCACCAGATAAACGGAGCACAATGAAAACAAGTGAATCGCACTACGGAGCAGTGATGCCAAAAATGCCAAAAATTTATAATTTATTCTTCAGATTTCTCCTGCATTTTTTGCAAGGATACTTCCAAAAACTGTTCAGGCATTTTCACTAAAAATTCTTGCTGGGATTCCCCCAGCGATACCAGTATGGATTTCTTTAGAAACTAAGTACTCCTACTAGGAATCCTCTTCAGATTATTTTGGGAACTACTGCTGGGATTGCTATTGGACTGCTGCTGGGATTCTTCTATAAATTTCAGACTGGAATCCTCCAGGATTTTTTTCCTGAGTTTCCTACCTGCAGGAAATCATCCAGGAATTCCTGGAAGATTCTCAACAGTAATAATTGGAGATGCTGAAAATGCATGGAATTTCTCAAGAATTCGAAAAAAATCAGTAGGAGTTCCTGAAGGAATCTCAGCAGTAATGACTGGAATACAATAAGAAATTCCTAGAGTTATCTATCACAAATTCTCTGAAGGATTCATAGCACAAATCTGGAAGAATTACAAGAGATTCCCTTGAGGAATCCCAGGTAGAGTTTTCATAGACACCCCAGCAGGCTTCCCAAATCTTTTGAGAATCCTCTTGGAATTCCTCTAGAAATGTCTGATGGGGTTCTCCATGGATTTTTCCTAGGATTCTTCCGCAAATTGCTCCGGTCATCCTTTTAGGGATTTTCCCAATGATTCCTCCAATAATTTCTCTCGGAATAACCTTAGAAATTCCTGCACGGATTCATTCATGAACTTCTACCAGGATTTCTCCAAGTATTCTTGCTGAGAATTCTCAAGCACTTCTAGATGATATTTCTGCAGTTGAAGAATTCCAGCAACACTTCTTGTAGGATTCCCACCACGAAAGCCTGGAAAAACCATTTCAGGACCACTTTCAACAGGATTTCTCAAAGAAATTTGAAGAGGATTTCCGGAATACGAAGAGAAATTTTGAGAAAAATCACTAGAGGAATTCGGCAAAAAAAAAACCTGGGTGAGTTTGTGAAGAAATCATTTGATAATTTCGAAATAAATTCCTGTAGGAATCATATGAAGTAATCTTGGCGGAAGCTCAGCACGCATTCTTGAGTAATCTCCATGGTGAATTTTTGGAGGTACCTTTTAAGTATATAATTGATTGTTGTTTGCTTGTTTATTACCAGATTTTAACCTTTTATGAGTCATTCATCCCGTGTATATAATTGATTGTTTTTTTTAATAAATCACTAAATGAGCTAAAACTTCAACATTATTTCATAATTCAAGATGGTAATTCGTCCCCTTAATGCTAGAACTAGGTAACTAGTTTTGCGAAATCGCAAGAAATTTGTTTATATCTGAACGTACACCACAATAAACACAAGTTTGTCAATTGAAAACTCGAAAACACATATTAATTCAACTTTTAAGACCAACAAAGAGTATGTTTTATACCAGGATAAGTTTTACCAGCCATTTTTATCCGCATTTTCCAAAACGAGTTACCTAGTTCTAGCATTAAGGGGGCGAATTATAGTTCATTTAAGTTCCCTCTAATTCACTTTAATATAAGTGTGTTTCAAAAGGAAGTAACAAAATATCTGGCAATAAATTGAAAAAAGCCATAAGATGCATGCTAAAAATAATCCAATTAAATAAAAACATATAATAAATTAAATCACTATAACTTTTTTTCTGAAAAACTATTTTATGTTATTTCAAAGATCATTACATAAGTCATGAGTGCTCAAAATTTCATTGCATTCGGTTGATTGAATCCGGAGATATGACAGCTCAAAGTTGGTTATCGGATAATCATGCCTTTTACTTGAATATTTTCTAATTGCATGTGGAATAGCCCAATCTATCCCAAATTTGGACCATAGATAGAACACTAGTTGACCAACTTACAGTAAAAATTTGAAAAAAAATTGATGCATTTTTCGAAAAGTTACAGCTAGTTGACCATTTTTTTTTTAAGTAAACATTTTTCCTGTCCCGATTATTTTGTCTATCCCCTGTAGTTGATGAATTCTGTGAGGAACCATTGGAATACAATACAGAAGAGATCGATAGATAAATGCTGGAAGGTATGCATGGAAGAATTCCGAAATAAATCCAAAAAAGAATCGCGGGGGAATTTTTTCGGTAAAATTCTGGAAGACTTTAATCTCGGATAAATTTTAAGAAACAAAAACACCGAGGGAATTCGTTGAAAAATTACGTGGGTAATTTGTGGACATAAGCATGGGAAGCATCTCTGAAATAATTCCGGGAAAAAAACTCTGGAAGAATTCTGGAAATAATCCCGTGGAATATTTATGAAAAAAAGCCCGACAGGAAATTCCTAAAGATTTCCGGGGAAATCTTTGGAGGAATTTCGGAAAAAGTTCCTAAAAAACCGAGAGGAATGTTTGGACATTTTTGAGTCAGATCTTTTTGAAAATTTACATGTTAAAGGCCATCTAATGTCTTCAATAGAACTCAGGGATGAAACCTTGGAAGAGTTCTGGTGTAAATCTCTGGGAGAACTTTGAAAGAATACTACGTGAAGGTACTATTAAAATCATTGGAATAACTCCGCGTCGAATCTTTGAAAGAGTTTTGAGTGAATCTCTGGAAGAATTGAAAAAAAAATCTAGGAAAATTTTGAGTTGAATCATGACAAAAAACCGTGAGGAATCCTTGGAAGTATTTTGGAAGAAATCCTTGGACGAGTACCGCAAGGTATCTCTTAGAAAACCGGGGAAATCTTGGGAAATTTTAAGAGAAATTTTTGGAAGAACTCGAGGTGAAATCTCTACAAGCATACCGGGCAAAATGCTTGAGAAACTTCCGGGATTAATTTCGGGAAGATTTCCGAAAGGAATTCCTATGAGAATTCTTTCAAATATTTTTGAAAAGAATTCCTGGGAGCATTCCGGGAGTATTCTTTGGAATAATTTCATATAATAATTCTCCAAGCCATTTCCGGAAGGAGTTCCTAAGATTTCGTGGAGAAATCTGTAAGCGATTCAGGAAAGAATCCTTGAAAGAAAATTTCACGGATTTCCCCAAAATATTCTCCAAGCATTTCTCCTAGTATTTTTTCTACGTTTCCTTTCCCTCTTCCACAAATTCCTTCCCAAGATATTTTCTTAGAATTGTTATGGAAGATGCAGCAGTAATAAATCCGGAAAGGATTGTGGTGACAACTCTGGCTGGAGACCCTATAAAAATTCTGGAAAACATCTCTAGGGGAACTTTGAAATAAATCCGAGAAAAAATCATGAATAAATACATAGAAAAGTACCAGGAGAATTGCTGGATGAATTCTTGGTATGATTCCTGGAGAAACCCCTGGAAGAATTCCAGTTGGAATCTTTCCAGATAATACCAGGAGTTATTCCCCTAGTCGGAACCAAATATTCAACCTATCATTTGTTTTTTCCAAAACACGCGAGAAAAATTGGTCAACATTCGGCAAGGCCTCCAGTTCCGTGATTTTGAATAAGGTGAAATTGATTCTGTCTGAATCAGCATGAAAAACACGAGGATAAAACCACCGATTGTCGGTGATAAAAGGATCATGCTCAAGGCTCCAATTACAATCAATATGATGAGATCTTTCTCATTTTTTTTCCATTATACCCATATCAATAACATCCAAATATCAAAATGTTTATTTAGAGAGGGTTGGATACCATAACTTATAATCTCGTTTTAAAGAGCGCGCAAAGGCGCTTAAGCCTAGACTTTAGAGCCAGGGCATTCGGGGTAAAAACCGTTGTCCCATCCCAGGATTCCAGAGGACATGGAGTGGCATTAACATTCTTAGCATAGTCACTCCCAACGATGGGGTACATTATTCTCACTGTTCAACGAACAGTTGGCACGAGATGTCCCCGTTTTCTGATTTCAATAACAATAACAACGCTGCACAGTACGCCTGGCTGCTTTAATGCTTGTAATGCATCCCTGATGCACTGCAACCATTAATAAAGACAAGAAGAATGATAGGAGTAGCAGATCCTGTGAGAATCTCTCTCTGCAATCCTATAATTTTCCAGGATTCTTTGAATGAATGGCTGTGTGTGTAGACTAGACTAGACTAGACTAGACATTCGGCAAGCCTCCAGTTTCGCTTTAAGTTGATCGGTGAATGTGTGGGTGCTCACAATAAAGTTGAGATATCGGCAGTTGACGTTGATCAGTCACCTCTAACATAGGGAACAGACGCTCCTCTGGGATAACAGACAATCAGGTTTGCAGAAACAAACCACCCTTCTCTGTTAGTCCATCATCAAAGTTCCCACCGAGGGAGCCTTCACAGTGGTTGGCAACCCGATCTTCCCTGAGATTGATTACAATCTGTTCGGGAAGGGATAGAAATAGCTGAGAAAAGGCTAGTGAGCTCAATTGCGTCCGTAATACGCATTGCACAGTGAGTTCCACTAAGAGGCAGGTGACTTCATGATCTAATTAGAACAACATTAGTTATTATCTTGATTAGACCAGTGTACTTTTTGTTACAATTATAGTTATTTTAACATAATCCTGCATCTAGTTTATAACATTATTAATATTAATTTATAGAAAAATTTTGTAACATCACAACTCAATATGATATAAACTTTATATAAGTTTCTAGACGGGTGCTGAAGACTTTTAAGCTTTAACTTTTGTCCGACGTTTCGGTCCGGTTGGGACCTTCTTCAGGGACTCAATAGGTATAGTCCCTGAAGAAGGTCCCAAACGGACCGTAACGTCGGACAAAATAAAATAAATTGTGTTTTATTTCTGCCAAGATTGACAAGCTAGCGCGAAACAGTTTCATAAAACAGTCAAACACACCAAAGATTTGAAGCTTTAAAGCTGCCAAAAAGAAGTGTTACTGATATCACACACGAGAAATAAGCTTTTCCCTATGGAACTCATGAACGTATTGTATATGTTCCAGACAAAATAAAACTTCTACACACGCCATCATAAAGTCATTCGAGCGGGAAATTTCTTCCTCCCTCCCCTCCGAAGCCGAAATTATAATTAAAGACCCAACTGATCCGCAACCAAGCAACTCACAGTTCCGCTTGCTTCAAAGTTTCATGCTTTTTCTTTCTTTAATATGTATGTAGAACAACAAAGTATGCACTCGCTCATGATGAGCCAGCCAGCAGCTCGGCAGCCAGGCAGAGTAAACCGGAAAACTCTCCAAGGAGAGACAATTCATTTTCTTCTATCCGGAGCTGGTGATCCAATATTTCCCCATCAAATTGCTACTCGAAGGGATACAGGGAGGTTACGTTGCTTCCAAGGGCAACGACGGATGTTTGCCACGTCCCTTAGCTTGGTAGGTTTCTGTTTTTCTTCCATCATTAACTGGCGGCAAACCTAGTCAAGTTTATAGAGAATGAAGTTGTTCCTGCCTGAATCCATGCCGGATCCCAATTATTAATGGGAGTTTTGAATTCACTGTGTACTTTGTTGAGAATTTAAACTTAAACTAATTCAAACGAAGCCTCCTATAAGTTACACTACACTAGCCAACATAATTTCAAAACTAAGTAAAATTAATTGAATTTATCTAATATAAAATCCTTGAAGAAGACGAAATATACGTCGAAACGTCAGAATATCAAAGCAAGCTGCATAAAAGACTGAAAAAAGCCAAAAACTTAAAAAAAAAACAAAAACATGACCTCAACAGCATCAGAGCTACATTTTCCATCTTCTTGACATTTTTAACGCACGCACCACGAAGTAAAAGGTCAAGTCATGAAGTGTGAAGTCCCTTCACCTAGTCAGTGGTGTTCGACTTTAACAACCCGCCAGGTTGATCCCTATTTTTGTACGTGTTTGATCCCTTTTGTGTCATCATTTGAACGGAAGCAGAAAAAGGAACATATCGGCAAGTGAATTGAAGTGTGAAGAAAATTGACTTCAGCTTTACAGCCATGCATCAACAGAGAAGGTCATGTGTGTCTGTGTCACAGGATAAAGCATGACGACTGACGTCGTGACACTGGAATCCTTTTCGCAAGGGCCATCATCTGCGCTTCTCGTTGAAGGTGTATCGCATCTTCAGGTGGGATGTGTGTGATACCCGGATACACCATTCTTGCTTCTCGTTCGGTGCAGTTGAACTGTTCTCGAACATTTTCCGGAAAAATAAACTCGAAGCTGTAAATGTGTCACGTTTTGAACACAGGCAAACAGATGTAGAACAATTTTCATTAACCATGCTTTCCAAGTAACATTTTTTAGTCAAATAGATTAGAAGAAGCTCTTAGAACCATAATAAAACCAAAATAAAAGGTATAAGGTTTTGTGGCGGTTCTCAAAACTACAAGACTAATTGGTTATCAACATGCTACTTGGGTTTCAACGATCGTTTAAGTTATTGTTAGTTGCGAATTTCAACGCGTACGACGTTTCACACTAGCGCCTTCTGTTGGTCACATTCTCATCAGGTGATGGTAGTATGAAACGGGTGATGAATTTATAAGAAAAGTGTGCCCACTTTTCGCTTGCTTGTCTATGTCATAGCTATCTGCTGTAGATGCAGTTCGTGATGTTCGTTTCGTTACCGGATTCGATTGAGTGCACATTTGTCCGGGTAGGATTCCGGGAGGACATGCATGAGAGTAACTAGTGTCTAGAAAACTGTGAAACTAAGTTATAAAGTCAGAAGTGTAATTTGACATTCCTCAGCGTTGTTGAGATAACTCCGTATTTGGAATATACACGCCAATCTGGACTAAAACCCAAATTTTCATGAATTGTGATGCTCGGAAAATAACTTTAAAACAAATTTAAAGTTTATATGGGAAACGGATTGTTAAATCACCCCTCGTCGTACAGACAGACAGACAGACAGACAGACAGACAGACAGACAGACAGACAGACAGACAGACAGACAGACAGACAGACAGACAGACAGACAGACAGACAGACAGACAGACAGACAGACAGACAGACAGACAGACAGACAGACAGACAGACAGACAGACAGACAGACAGACAGACAGACAGACAGACAGACAGACAGACAGACAGACAGACAGACAGACAGACAGACAGACAGACAGACAGACAGACAGACAGACAGACAGACAGACAGACAGACAGACAGACAGACAGACAGACAGACAGACAGACAGACAGACAGACAGACAGACAGACAGACAGACAGACAGACAGACAGACAGACAGACAGACAGACAGACAGACAGACAGACAGACAGACAGACAGACAGACAGACAGACAGACAGACAGACAGACAGACAGACAGACAGACAGACAGACAGACAGACAGACAGACAGACAGACAGACAGACAGACAGACAGACAGACAGACAGACAGACAGACAGACAGACAGACAGACAGACAGACAGACAGACAGACAGACAGACAGACAGACAGACAGACAGACAGACAGACAGACAGACAGACAGACAGACAGACAGACAGACAGACAGACAGACAGACAGACAGACAGACAGACAGACAGACAGACAGACAGACAGACAGACAGACAGACAGACAGACAGACAGACAGACAGACAGACAGACAGACAGACAGACAGACAGACAGACAGACAGACAGACAGACAGACAGACAGACAGACAGACAGACAGACAGACAGACAGACAGACAGACAGACAGACAGACAGACAGACAGACAGACAGACAGACAGACAGACAGACAGACAGACAGACAGACAGACAGACAGACAGACAGACAGACAGACAGACAGACAGACAGACAGACAGACAGACAGACAGACAGACAGACAGACAGACAGACAGACAGACAGACAGACAGACAGACAGACAGACAGACAGACAGACAGACAGACAGACAGACAGACAGACAGACAGACAGACAGACAGACAGACAGACAGACAGACAGACAGACAGACAGACAGACAGACAGACAGACAGACAGACAGACAGACAGACAGACAGACAGACAGACAGACAGACAGACAGACAGACAGACAGACAGACAGACAGACAGACAGACAGACAGACAGACAGACAGACAGACAGACAGACAGACAGACAGACAGACAGACAGACAGACAGACAGACAGACAGACAGACAGACAGACAGACAGACAGACAGACAGACAGACAGACAGACAGACAGACAGACAGACAGACAGACAGACAGACAGACAGACAGACAGACAGACAGACAGACAGACAGACAGACAGACAGACAGACAGACAGACAGACAGACAGACAGACAGACAGACAGACAGACAGACAGACAGACAGACAGACAGACAGACAGACAGACAGACAGACAGACAGACAGACAGACAGACAGACAGACAGACAGACAGACAGACAGACAGACAGACAGACAGACAGACAGACAGACAGACAGACAGACAGACAGACAGACAGACAGACAGACAGACAGACAGACAGACAGACAGACAGACAGACAGACAGACAGACAGACAGACAGACAGACAGACAGACAGACAGACAGACAGACAGACAGACAGACAGACAGACAGACAGACAGACAGACAGACAGACAGACAGACAGACAGACAGACAGACAGACAGACAGACAGACAGACAGACAGACAGACAGACAGACAGACAGACAGACAGACAGACAGACAGACAGACAGACAGACAGACAGACAGACAGACAGACAGACAGACAGACAGACAGACAGACAGACAGACAGACAGACAGACAGACAGACAGACAGACAGACAGACAGACAGACAGACAGACAGACAGACAGACAGACAGACAGACAGACAGACAGACAGACAGACAGACAGACAGACAGACAGACAGACAGACAGACAGACAGACAGACAGACAGACAGACAGACAGACAGACAGACAGACAGACAGACAGACAGACAGACAGACAGACAGACAGACAGACAGACAGACAGACAGACAGACAGACAGACAGACAGACAGACAGACAGACAGACAGACAGACAGACAGACAGACAGACAGACAGACAGACAGACAGACAGACAGACAGACAGACAGACAGACAGACAGACAGACAGACAGACAGACAGACAGACAGACAGACAGACAGACAGACAGACAGACAGACAGACAGACAGACAGACAGACAGACAGACAGACAGACAGACAGACAGACAGACAGACAGACAGACAGACAGACAGACAGACAGACAGACAGACAGACAGACAGACAGACAGACAGACAGACAGACAGACAGACAGACAGACAGACAGACAGACAGACAGACAGACAGACAGACAGACAGACAGACAGACAGACAGACAGACAGACAGACAGACAGACAGACAGACAGACAGACAGACAGACAAGTCCTAAATATCAAAGCAAAGGCAAAGCAAAGGCAAAGCAAAGGCAAAGCAAAGGCAAAGCAAAGGCAAAGCAAAGGCAAAGCAAAGGCAAAGCAAAGGCAAAGCAAAGGCAAAGCAAAGGCAAAGCAAAGGCAAAGCAAAGGCAAAGCAAAGGCAAAGCAAAGGCAAAGCAAAGGCAAAGCAAAGGCAAAGCAAAGGCAAAGCAAAGGCAAAGCAAAGGCAAAGCAAAGGCAAAGCAAAGGCAAAGCAAAGGCAAAGCAAAGGCAAAGCAAAGGCAAAGCAAAGGCAAAGCAAAGGCAAAGCAAAGGCAAAGCAAAGGCAAAGCAAAGGCAAAGCAAAGGCAAAGCAAAGGCAAAGCAAAGGCAAAGCAAAGGCAAAGCAAAGGCAAAGCAAAGGCAAAGCAAAGGCAAAGCAAAGGCAAAGCAAAGGCAAAGCAAAGGCAAAGCAAAGGCAAAGCAAAGGCAAAGCAAAGGCAAAGCAAAGGCAAAGCAAAGGCAAAGCAAAGGCAAAGCAAAGGCAAAGCAAAGGCAAAGCAAAGGCAAAGCAAAGGCAAAGCAAAGGCAAAGCAAAGGCAAAGCAAAGGCAAAGCAAAGGCAAAGCAAAGGCAAAGCAAAGGCAAAGCAAAGGCAAAGCAAAGGCAAAGCAAAGGCAAAGCAAAGGCAAAGCAAAGGCAAAGCAAAGGCAAAGCAAAGGCAAAGCAAAGGCAAAGCAAAGGCC
The DNA here is from genome assembly GCF_035046485.1 of Aedes albopictus. Taxonomy (NCBI): domain Eukaryota; kingdom Metazoa; phylum Arthropoda; class Insecta; order Diptera; family Culicidae; genus Aedes; species Aedes albopictus. The sequence goes on from NC_085138.1 coordinate 340,483,344, forward strand.
AAGCAAAGGCAAAGCAAAGGCAAAGCAAAGGCAAAGCAAAGGCAAAGCAAAGGCAAAGCAAAGCCAAAGCAAAGCCAAAGCAAAGCCAAAGCAAAGCCAAAGCAAAGCCAAAGCAAAGCCAAAGCAAAGCCAAAGCAAAGCCAAAGCAAAGCCAAAGCAAAGCCAAAGCAAAGCCAAAGCAAAGCCAAAGCAAAGCCAAAGCAAAGCCAAAGCAAAGCCAAAGCAAAGCCAAAGCAAAACCAAAGCAAAGCCGAAGCAAAGCCAAAGCAAAGCCAAAGCAAAGCCAAAGCAAAGCCAAAGCAAAGCCAAAGCAAAGCCAAAGCAAAGCCAAAGCAAAGCTAAAGCAAATCCAAAGCAAAGCCAAAGCAAAGCCAAAGCAAAGCCAAAGCAAAGCCAAAGCAAAGCCAAAGCAAAGCCAAAGCAAAGCCAAAGCAAAGCCAAAGCAAAGCCAAAGCAAAGCCAAAGCAAAGCCAAAACAATGGCAAAGCAAAGGCGAAATAAAGGCGAAGCAAAGGCAAAGCAAAGTCAAATCAAAGCCAAAGCAAAGCGAAGATGCGTTCCACCTGCACTATTGCATCTAATTTCAGAATTAATAAAATACTAGTTACAAATTGAAAACGAAAATTACCCAAGCAACACACATGTTATACAAAAGTTACGACAGCGCAAGTTTTGGTTGTATAGAAGTTTATTTTACGTTATTTCAACACAATGTTAGAATTACGTAAAATAAACTTCTATATAACCAAAACTTGCGCTGTCGTAACTTTATTATAACATGTGTGTTGCTTGGGTAGCACATATGGCTCTTGGTGTAGGTATTTAAATGTTTTGTTGTCCATTAATTTTGCTCCAAGCTCCAAGCTAAACCCAACCTATGCCAGCAACTGATCCAATTTCAGCTCCTGCATAATCGCATAATGCTTCTCATTTGAATTTTATCTCCGATAGTCAAATTCAAATTGATAATTAAGCTATGCTCATAAATTTTATCCCCCATCAATAATAGATGGAGAGCGGTGCTACTCATCGCTAATCTACGGGCAGGTGTATGCTTTTAAAAGCACTCTCACCACTCAACAGTTCTCTAGTGTTCCAGTAGTGTCCACCGTGCCGTGGTGCAACAAGAGCTCCGCAGATTAAATTTCCAATTATAAATCAAATTATTTAATTACTGGAGCGAATCAAACGAACAAACTACCCCGTAGAACAACCAGCTGATAGGAGTTCACGATCGGACCACAAATGGGACGGCGGCAGAGGTCGGGGTCGATAAAACCAATCTATTGGCATTAATTGTTGGAATCACTTAATCCGGGCGGGATGTTATTAAGGATACAGAAGACGAGGATGTTGGCGATGACGAGCAGAACTCAATTTATTTACTTAATCAAACACGAACCACAGCAAAGCAAGCAGTTTCATGACATGGAAAGGGGCGCAGAACAGCAACCAGCGAGCAGCAGCATAACTACTTAGGTCAAATGGCGAACTGAGGGTGGTAATAAAGAGTGAGCGAGGAATCTTATGGGTCATTGTGACGGTGTCGTGTTTGGATTGTTGGTTTTATGATTGTTAGTGTCTTTTGGGAATTCTTTTTTGGTGATTTGGCATAAAATACAACACAGAATGGCCTATCAAAACGTAACTTTGGAGAGTATTCATTGGGTTTCACTTTATTTTTGCACTTCAAAATCATGAGAAGGGATTCCATCCCTTTTTAAGCTTTCAACTAGGCACAATTAGTGTACATGAAATGAAATAAATGAAAATACAATGAAATGAAATGAAATAAAAAGAAAAAATGAAAAATGAATTAAAAAAATGGAATGCAATAAAAAGAAATAAAATAAAATAAAATGGAGCACGTATAATAAAGAAAAGAAAACAAAAAAAGTAGAATAAAATGTAATGCTTGATAAATAAAATTAAATAAACAAAAAAGGAACTGAACTGATCGTAATTCGTTCCATCTTTAGAAATTCATAGATTCCTTTCGAATTTCTTCAAAAGCTTCTAGAGATTCGAGAACTTCTTTATAGATCCTTCCTCAGATTCCTTCCGAAATTGTTGCTTTAATTTCTTTTAGATGTTTAGAAAATCCTTCAAGAATTTTATTCAAGAAGTCTTCCTCACTTTATTCGTGAAAGTTCTTTGAGAACATCTTCCATCAACATCTTTATCAAAAAAATCCTCTAGAAAAACTTCTATAATTCATCAGGAAGTCGTCCGTGTATTCTTTTAGAAATCCGTTCGAGAAGTCTTTCAGGAAATCATCTATGGATTCATTCTGAAATGTTTCAGTGATACCTTCAAATAATTAAAAATTTAGAGGTCCTCCAGAAATTTTCAACCATTTTTCTAAAATTTATTTCATAAGCTCTTCCCGGGATTCCATCAGAAATGCTTAATGAGATTACCCAATGAATTTTTCCAAGAATTCCTTAAAGCAATCTTTCATGGATACCTTCCAAAATTGTTCCATGGATTCTTCACAGATTACTCTAGGAATTTGGTCTCAAAATCTACCTAGATTTTATTCAGAAACTCCTCCATTGGTTTCTACAGAAATTCTTCCGAGGGTTCTTGAGGAAATTTTCCCACTGTTTCTTTCAGATATTTACTAAAAAAATTCTCAAAAAAATCTCCATGAATTCTTACAGGTTAATTTCTATGGGCTCCTCCTGAAACTCCTGCGCGAATAGCTTTGAAAAATTTTCTAGAGATTCATTTAGAATATCCTACGGAAAGTTTATCTAGGGATTCCTACAGAGTTTTCAACACGGATTACATCAGATTTTTTTAAATATTTTTTTCAAAAATTCTTCCAGTAATTTTTTTAGAAAATTTTTCGGTGATTTGTTCAGGAATTGCCCTCTGGATTCAATTGAAAATTACCGCAGAAATATGTGAAGTAATTTCTTCAGGGATTCATCAGAAAAATCCTACAGGAATTCCTCCAGAGATTCTTACATTATTACTCTCAGTGGCTATTAATTCTTAAAGAGACTTCCTTCAGATTTAGCCGAAAAGAGAGATGAGTTTGTGAAATAGGAGTGTTCACGGTGCGGCTTCGGAGTCAGTTTGGCTTTCTATTCCGCAGAACCATTACCTGTTCTGTGGCTTAGTTGGTTAAAGCGCCGGTCTAGCGAATACGTCGTGGGTTCGAATCCCACCAGAACGCGATTTTTTTCACAAATTTCATCTCTCAATTTGCCAATTAGCAATATTTCGTGCCTTATTAATTACAAGTTTTTCCAGTATGTTTACCACTTAATTGATACTATATTAAGAATCAAATTTTCAATCGTTTTGACGAGATGACAGAAAAGTTATAGCTCAAGCAACTTTTTGAAATATGTGCCCCAATTTTCTAAAATCTTATTTTATGATATCGACAATATCTGCGCCAATACTAAACCGATTTTTGTGAACATTTTATGGTATTAGCTTCACATAATATACTATCTATGGTCTAAAAATTAGCTATTTTCGCGAACGCAATCAAAAGACGACGATCAATACAATATTTTCTCAAATACAATATTGTGTTCCTAGTTATATCGAATACAGTCTTTACTCCTCCTAAATTTCAAAAAGAGGTAGAGTTGGCATGGACTGGGATTATCTCCAATAGGGTCCTAAAATGAATAATATTTTCCCGGTTTTGCTGCATAACACGAAAGAGCATGCTTTTCTGATCTCAATGGTAATTTTTCCGAACTTAAACAATAACAGAATAGTTAATAAACTTGAAAATAAAATAATGATGAGCAGGTCTTGTTTGACATTCGAGGTCAACCTTGACGTAACGAAAGTGAAACGACGGGTTGCAAAAGACACCACATTGGCTCATTTTTGACAATAAATGTTCCTGTTTGACATACACGGTAAACAAAATTTACCCAAAATTTAGTGCTAAACAAAGAGTGTTGCAAAAATTATTAAAATTTTTGAAAATATATTTTTTGGGCTTTACCTAATAGGAATACTTAAAAAATAAGTAAACATGTCGTTTTAATCAATGCTTCATCGAATTATGCAGAAATTGAGATAGGCCTTTAGGAGCCTATTCTCAATCTACTTTTGACGGAGTTCCACCAAGGATTTCTCTAGGAGTTTCTCCAAATTTTTGTTTAGAAAATTTTTCAGAAATTCTTCCGAAGATTTCTTATAGAACTTTCCTGGATCTTCTTCAGATATTCCTCTAGATACTTCTGAGATTTTTAGATGTATTCTACTGGAAATACCTCCAGAAATTCCGTCAGGGATTCTAACAAAAATTTCTCGGATTCCTTCTGAAATTTCTTCAAACATATCTTCTCCTGAGACATTTGCAAAATTGCAGGGATTTCTTCAGGAATTTTTGAAACGGTTTTTCAATGTCTTTCCATGGAATTGTCCAGAAATTCTTCTTCATTTTTTTGAAGAATCCTTCAGAGATTTTTCGGAAATTGTCTATAGGAATTTCTTGAGAATTTTTTCCCGAATTTTTTTGAGAAATTTTTCCACGAATTTCTGCAGGAATTCCAACACGAATTCTTTTTTGGAAATTGCTCCTCTGGTTTCTTCTTTTACAAGTTCGGCAGTTCTTCACAAATTGATTCAAGGATTACACTATAAATTTCTCTACGGACTCTCCTGAAAATCTATGAATATAAATCTCTATTTGAAAATAATCTGCTGGGATTTTCTATGTTTCTTACAAGCTAGTGAAGCTTTTCCTATGAAATTTCTGAAATGATTATTTTAAAATGTTTTGCATGGACTGGAAATCAATCCAATCCTCACTATACATTTTATGGAAGTCCACCCGGGATTCCTTGTGGAGTTTCTCCATTTTTTGTGATTCAATTTCCAATAGAACTCATATTAAAATCTCAAATGAATTCTTATCTGATTTTCAAATAAATTCAACTGGAAGTTCCGTCAGGGTTTGTTTCAGAAATTTCTCCATACATATCTCCTGAGACATTTGCAGAATTGTGGGGATTTCTTTAGAATTTTCTGCTGGTTTTTTTTCACAATTTCTTCCATGGAATTTTTTAGAAATTCCTCTTAAAATTTCTTGAAAAATTCAGAGATTCTATTGGAAATGTTTCCTAGGGTTCGTCTTATAATTTCGAAAATTCCTTCAGAAATTTCTGCAGAAATTCCTATAAGAATTCCTTTTAGAAATTACTCCAGCGGCTCCTTCAGAATATCTCCTGGAATTCTTCCAGAGATTTCTGCAGGAATTATTTCCTATATTCCTCCAGGGTTTTTTTCATAAGTTTTCCCAGAAATTGTACAGAAAATACTGGAAGAGTTAATTAAGCTAGTTAATAAGAAGGAAGAAGGAGCTTTTATGGAAATATCTGGAGTCTCTAAAGTAATATCTTGAAGAACTGCTAATGCTATTTTTAGAGATTGATAGAGGGAATTCTGGATTTTTTTTTCTGGAGGCAATCCCGGCCAAAAATTCCTGGATGAATTCCTTGGAGCATTCTTTAAATAAATTTTCTAAGATAGTTCCTCATTTTTTTTTAAAATACTTAAAATCATGATAAGCTTCTGGATGAAGAGGAACTCTGAAAGTAATTCTAAGGGCTAGAGAAATTTATGAATGGATTCCTGAAGAATGTCTGTATAGGAATCTCTGCAGAAGTTACATATAAAGTTGATTATGAAACTCTTGAATAATTCTCTCAATATCCAACATCTCAATTTCTGAGGAATCCTTGGTAGACCTCGTAGAGATACATCTGGAGGAACTCTGAGAATATTTTTATACAACTTTCGAAGAAATTAGTACACAAAAAATCCTGAAGTAGTGGAGAAACTTTAGCAAATCCTGAAGACAAAAAATACCTAAAGGAATTCTTTAGAAAATTACAGAACAAATTTCTTAAAAAAGTATTCTTAAAGAAATATTCGAAAGGCCGCCTGGTAGATCTGGAAAAGTTGCTGCTGGTATTTATTGAACATTTTAACAGAAAATTCCGGCAGGAATTTCTGCAGGATGTTTTTCGGGGATTCATCGAGAGATTGTTACATTATTACTTTCAGTGATTCAGGCAGGAGTTTACACTTCAGGACTTCCTGCAGGTATCTTTTCCCTTCCCTAGAGATGTTTTTCCCGGAAATTTTCCCGGCCTTTTCTCTAATGATATATCTAAGAATTTCTCCATGGTTACTTTAAGAAAATAAATTCAGAAAAAAATGTTTTTGGGCATTAACCGGATTTCTTTTAGAAATGTTTCAAGATTTTTTTCTAGGGATATTCACAATAGGGGTACTCACTAAACAGATTAAATTATGCGTAAGCCATGATTTTCTGCTTATTTGAAATGTTTCATGATTTTGCTAATGAAATAATCAAAGATTGCCTTGGTGATCACGACGTTTAATCAGTTTACGCTGTTAAGTGAATCCCCCTAATAGCTTATATAGACGTGTCTCCAGGAATTCCTTCTGAAATATGTCCACGGAACGCTCTAGGAATACTTTCAGAAAATCCTCCAAGTATTTAATTAAAAAAAAATCACGGATTTATTTTTGAATTCCTCGAAAAGAATCTTAAAATTTTTCTTCAAGAAGTCTTTTCGTCAGTTATTTCTCTAAAGATTCAAACGAGGATGCTTCTGAAATGTTTCATAGTTTCTAATGGAATTTCCTCTAGAAATTGCTCCAGAGACCCTTTCAGAATTTTATTCTCAGATTCCTTCGGAAATCCCTTCAAAATCATCTCCAGTGCCATTGACCTGTTTGTTTTATTTCCTTATATTCATGAAATTTAACTTAGAGCGTATTCTGTTTTCTCCAGAGACGTTTTTCAGGAATTTTTGCAAGGGTTCATCTCAAAATTTTTTCTATGGAATTTTCAGAAATTCCTCTTAAAGTTTCTTAAAAATCCCTAAGAGATTTTTTTTAATTCTTCCAAGGTTTCGTCTGATATTTTTTTTTGAGAATTTCCATCACGAATTTCTGCAGATATTCCTACAAGAATTCTTCCTACAAATTGTCGCTGAGGTTACTTCAGAAATATTTTTTGGGGTTTCCTCAGAGATTCCTGCATGCAGTGTTTCAGGTATTCCCCCAGGGATTTTTTTTCAGAAATTGAACAGAAAATAATGAAAGAATTCTTGAACGAATGCCTGAGGGATGTTTAAGGGAATTCCGGTAGGATGCTCTGCAAGAATCTGGTGTTACGTTCTGGGATTCCTAAAAGAAATTCTCGATTTTTTTTAAAAAGATCCGCGGACAAAAATTTCTGAAGAAATTTCTGACGTCATCTGTGGAGGAATTCCTCGTTGAATGCTTGGAAGCATACCTGACGATATTTCTTAAAATGCCTCCTCATTTTTTTTGGAGAAAACATGAAAACTTTCTGGAGAAACTCTGGATGTAATTCCAAGGAAAAGTTGCTTGAAAATGTCTGCAGAGATCCCTGCAGAAGTTACAGACAAAGTTATAGGTGAAGTCCTCGAAGAAATTGCTCAATAAGTTTCTGAGGGATCACTGAAAGATTTTTTGAACGAATCCTTGGACGACTTCGTGGGAATCCCTCTGGAGGAATTCTTATACAACTTTTTAAGCGATTAGTACTCAAGAATCCCTCAAGTATTAGAGTCATTTCTGAAGGAATCCTGAAGAAACAAAACAAAAAGTGCTGGAGGAATTCTTTAGAGAATCGCTGAACAAATTTATGGAAAAAATGTATTTTTGGAAGAATTTTCGAGGAATTCGGAGAATTGGTAGAATTGCAGAACTCTCTTCAGGTATTCATAAAAAAAATTGAGGAATTGCTTCATAAATGCCAACGAATAGATTCTGGAATAGTTTCTGCAGGAATTGCTGAGATAATATTTGGAGAAGTTCCTGAAGCATGATAAGAAAAAATATCTGGAAAAATCCCACAAAAAAAGATTGAACGTATTCTAAGTACCCCTGGAGGAATACCTGGAGAAACATTTGGGGAAAATACTGTAGGAACTTTCAGAAGAATCTCTTGAGGTTTTTTTAAAGGAATGACTAAACAAATTGACTGAGACAAACCCTGAATATATGGAGTTCCTGGAGAAATACCAGGAATAATTTCTGAAAAAGTTGGTTTTAAGTTTTAAGAATGCCCGAATCTCCTTCAGAAAAAAAAACCCTAATTAACCCACCTAGCGGTGATGGCGCTATTCTCATGCCATCGAAAACCCATTTCAACAAAACTCAAGTGACATGTTGATGACCGTCGCATTCATACGTTGAACAAAAATCCAATTCTATTTGAGCCTTAAACTACAAACTAAAAAAAATCCAGGTGAACCCATATTGCATGGTTTCAGGGCCCAAAACTCCTTTAAACAGAAGCTATCTTGAATTTGCAGCCACCATCTTAGATATTATGGTCGCAATTATTTAAGTCGAGACATCTTCCCTACATTAAATATACTCGTATTAAATTGTTTTAGAGCCTAAAACACCATTAAAGAGCTGCCATCTTGAACTTGGGGCAGCTATCTTAGATTTTAGAATGGCATCTTTAAAATGCACGGTTTTAGAGCCGCCATCTTGAATTTAGAGCCACCATATTGGATTTTATACCCCCAACTCGACTACTCTGGTCGCCATTTTTGGACTCCAGACATCTTCTCCATTCACAATATATTCATATGGCAAGATTTTAGAGTCTAAAACACCATTGAACAGCCGCCATTTTGAAATTAGAGCCACCATCTTGCATTTTAGACCGCCACTTTTGCGCTCCGGACAACTCCCCCATGCAAAATATACTCATTACGCAAGATATTAGAGCCCAAAACACCAATAAATAGCCGCCATTTGGAATTTAGATCCGCCATCTTGGATTTGAGACCACCATCTTGAATGCTCTGATATTTGGACTCCAGACGTCTTCCCCATACCAATGCATAGTTTCAGTCCTCCTAATGCATAGTTTTTGAGCCCAAAACACCATAAATCAGAATTTAAAGCTGTTATCTTGGTTTTAATATCGCCATCTTGAATACTCTGGTCGCCATTTTTTGACTACAGATATCTTCCCCATGCAAAATATACCCATATTGCATAGTTTAGAGCCTAAAATACCATTAAACAGCCGCCATCTTGAATTTGGAGCCGCCATATTGGATTTTAGACCGCCATCTTGAATTTTGGGCCGACATCTTAGAATTTCTGGTCTCCATTAACCCTTCAGCGCGCGCGCTGTTGTAAAAAGTACAACACTACCAAAAAACCTCGCTCGTCGCATGCAGCGCGAGCGCGGTGCAGTTTGGGTTGCTTGATGGCGCGCGTCCTGAAAGGTTAATGTTTTCCGCACAAAATTCGTCAACCATGCTGAAGATTATAAAATTCGCCGCAGTTTGATGTGTCGCATGATGGGGCTTGGTTTAGTTTTATATACGGCCAGTTCTACCGGTGCTGGTCCGGATCACTGAAACGGCCATAACTTCGGAACGCCTTGACCGAACCGAACCATTTTCAATAACAAACAATGCGGTAAAATTCCGGTTCGGTTCGAGCTATCATCCATCATATTATCAAAATCGGCCAATGGTAAGTGCCTCAAAAGTGAATGAACTCTTTTTGCGCACAGACATACATACATACACACATACAGACATCTTCTCAATTCGTCGAACTGAGTTGATTGATATATGTGACATGACCCTCCGAGCCTTCTATCGAAAATTCTCTTTTTGAGTGAACATATAGCCTTTCAGTTCACTTTGGTGAAGAAGAAAGGCAAAAAGTCCTGGAATTATTATTATTATCTTTATTATCGAGACTTTCAGCCGATGGCTGGTTCATCTCCGTTCTTCAAGAGGGAGAGGGCTTCGCAATGAGAGGCCCCCCTGTCATACAGAGTTTAAGAATATGATTATTGAAACTTTTAAGTATCGTTGTCTTTCCAGTAGTCCGAGTCGTAGTCAGTCGGGTTCAGCGTAGTCGTCATCTTGTATCATCTGGTGATTTAGAGTTGAGTGTAGTTTAGTCCATGTTTCAAATTTTCAGGTAAAGTAATGCATCTTTGATGAAGGATATAACTGCTGCTTCGCTGGTCTGGTAATTTGCAAGGGCATCCCTTATACTGTATGAGATATTATGGCGGTCCCGTATCGCTTGGTAACAAGGACAGTTGATTATCAGGTGTTCTACAGTCATGGTGACATTGCAGGTGCTGCATATTTTGCGAAAAGGTCTCTCGTGTCCCATGTTATGGGTAACGCGAGTGTGTCCGGATCGAAGTCGAGATAGTATAAGCTGGTCGTGACGATCTGTTACGTCATTCCAACCAGAAGTCACATCTTTAATTTTCCTAATAAACAGGTCTCTGGAGTTAATCCATTCTTGGTCCCACGTCGAGCGGATTTGCGATTTGACCCAGCATTTCAGGTCCATCCCAGGTGTTAGTTTAGTGAAACTACGGCCGGATCTGCCTATGGCTGCGAGATGGTCGGTTTCAACGTTTCCGCGAATGCCGCAGTGGCCGGGGACCCAAAGAAAGGCCGTGTTAGCGGGTGCTTCTTTCTGGATAGCCTGAATCCATGGATGACGTGTTGATGGTGAGTTGAGCGTGGTGAGGACACTAGCGGAGTCGGAGATCACACAGATTGGCTTGGATGCTGGTTTTGTCGTAGCGAGAAGGATTGCAGCAGCCTCAGCCGAAAAGACAGAACATTGATCTGGTAACCGGTAGAAATAGCCGCTATCAATATCAGAGACACCGAAGCCTGTCCTTCCCGTAGCTTTGGACCCATCCGTAAAGCGATGGTGATAGTTTTGGTACTTCGTCGATAACAACTCTGTTACATGCGCGCGCATAGCCACAGAGTTGTCTCCGGCTCGGAAGCATTTTGCGATTGAGAGGTCAACGCGGAAGTTTGGAGCGTCCCACTTCCAGGCTCCAACCCAGTGGACCTGTTCTACCGGGGGGAGTTCCAGATGGGCCAGACTGACGAGAGCTCTGTTCCCCTCAATGAGGAGAGAGACCTCATTATCTCCACTAGTTTTTTCCAAAAAGCTGATTGTCCTAGAGCATAGCGTTTCTGTAGTTTGGTATCGGAACGGAAGAGTACCCAGTTCAACGCATGCCACGTCTGCTGGAGTTGAAGGAAGAAGTCCGGCAATTATTCGAATAGCTTGGTTATATGTTGGAGCAAGGCGTGTAATTAGTGCATCTCCAGCCAGGCAGAAGAGTTCGATTCCGTAGAACAGTGGACTATTAATGATTGCCTTTGCTGTTCTAATGAGGGTCCCTCTGTTGCTGCATTTATGCGGTTTAGACAAGGTGCGGAGAATGTTCAATCTTGTCTGACAGTTCTTGTTAATTCCATTCATATGGGCCTCAAAACGTAGCTGGCGGTCTAGTTGCACTCCAAGTACAGCTATTGTTGTTCTAGTAGGGATCGGCGTTCCGTTTGCTGTTACGGGGGTCCGTAGGCCACGATGCCGGGAACTACATATATGGGATACCACGCTTTTTTCCGCCGACAGACTGAAACCAGTGAGTGTGGCCCATCTGGATACTGCTGAAACAGCTGCTTGAAGTTTTCGTCTGATGAATTTGAGAGTGCGGCCAATGACCACCAGGACTATATCGTCGGCATAAACGAAGATGTAGATTTCTTTTGGTAGAGCGTCGAAGATGCTGTTCATCAAAACAAGGAAAATAGTAACAGCGACAACCGATCCCTGTGGCACCCCAGTCTCTTCTGCACGGATAGTAGAGTGAGTGTTTCCGATAATTACTTGGAAAGTTCTGCCAGTCAGAAAATTTTTGAGGAAGTGTAGTATGTGTCCGCGCAGGCCCCATTCAGCAAGCTGTTGGATAGCACGAGGTGTCCAGGCACGGTTATAAGCCTTAGAGAGATCCAATGAAGCGATGTCGGCATGGAGGCCTTTGTTCATAGCGTCCTGCAGGACATCTCCTAAACCGGCGAAATAGGTCCCTGTTCCGTGACCAGGACGAAAGGCGTGTTGCCGGTGGTCCAGAAGCTGGTTGTCCTCTAAAAACCGACTTAACCGACGATTTACCATACGTTCAAGAATCTTGCTTGCGCAACAGGTTAACGAGATCGGTCGAAAATCCGCCGGTGATTTGACAGCTTTTCCCTGTTTAGGTATGGGAACCACTAAGCTGTGTGTCCAGGATTTCGGTATTGTGTTCTCGACCCAGATTTTATTCAGGAGGGAAAGAAAGGTAACCTTCGAATCAGTTGTGAGATGTTGGAATAACGGGTAGCCGAGATCATCAGGGCCGGCTGATTTACCCTTGCAATGGCGTAGGGCGAAGTTCAGTTCCTCCACACGGAAAGGGGAGTTTATCAAAAGAGGGGCGTTTTCTTCCGGTACTACTAGGTTCGCCACGCTGTCAACGGATGCTTGGTTCTTTCGAATGAAACTGGTGCCGTATTGGTCTAATGATGATAGCGAAGCGAAGTGGTCAGCTAGAGCGTTGGCTATCTTGAGCGGATCTCGTGTAAGCCCTTCTGACAATCGTAATGTCATGCCTGTGGCCCTTCGTTTGCCACTTAAAGCGTTTACTCGATTCCACAATTCGGAAGCTGTTTGGCTTTCATTAATTCCATCTAAGAACTCTTCAAATGTTCGTCTTTTGGCCTCTCGAATTTTTTGACGGCATTCATTTCGTGTTGAATGATAAGCTTCTACGAGTTGAGATTTTGCCGGATGACCTTTTGGTAAACGTTTAGCGGCTCGGAGGGCTTTTCTTCTCTTTTTGACCAGTTTCTTGATGTCTGGAGACCACCATGGTAGGGATCTTCGACCTGGATTTGGAGTTGTTCGAGGAACAGAAGATAGCGCCGCTTGATGGATTGTGCTCAAAAAGCCTTCGATATTGTTCGGTGCTATGTTGGATATTTCGGAGTCTACTAGTTCTTGGAAGTGATACCAATCTGCCTGATTATATTTCCATCGAGGGCGTCGAGAGATAGACTCTGGCTTTCCGTTAATGTGGATGAACACTGGGTGATGATCGCTGCCCATAGGGTCCCCGCTGGCAGTCCAGAGGAGTCGGTTCACGATGTTTGGGCTGCATAAACTAACATCAACCGTGGACTCTTGTTGGCCTCTGGTGAACGTTGTAGCTCCGTCATTAAGAACAACCAAATCTAGCGTTTCTGCAACTTCCATAATTAGTAGTCCCCTGTCATTAGGTGATCGACTTCCCCATTCTGGATGATGGCCATTTACATCCCACAAAATAAGGACTGGGCTCTGTAGACCCTGAAGTGCGTTGGTAAGGCGGAGTTTAAGGTCCTCGATCCGTCCGTTTGGGAGATAACCAGATATCACTGTTAAAGGGAACGGATACTCGAGTCTCACTCCCACTAGGGGTAGATCTGTATTAAGTTGAAGCGTAGAATAAGGAATGGTGGACAAAACGCCAATAGCAGTTGAGTGGTAGATGTTATCATTGCATTTTAAGGTCCATTTGTACCTTCTCTGCAAGGACAAGTTTAACCTATTAACGCTAACTCTGTGCGTCTCTTGGATGGCCAAAATGATTGGTTGCTGATGTCTGAGAAGAATCTCAAGGTCAGACAGGTTATTGAGATAGCCATTGATGTTCCACTGAATGGCGAACGGAGTGTTTGCAGATGTTTCGTTCGACATATCTTGCGGGCTGGAGATGTTCAGTTGCTGTGATGATGGAATTCTGGCACGGGTTGGGTTCAAATGTCTTGAGCTTGTCGAAGATTTTTTCTCGGGGGCTGCGTATCGGCGTGATGGACTATTTCTTTCAACTCGGTTCGAAGCATTACCAGAAGAACTTGCTACGGGAGAAGTGATTCCTCTATGTTTGAGTTGAAATGAATCATAGATGATGGCGTCTGATCTAGCACTTTGCGGCAGCGCAGGAAATGTGTTTACGGTTGGTCTAGCACTATATCGTAGCTGATTCTGAGGTTTTTTGGATCCCACGTTGTCCAGCGGAGGGTGATGTTCTTCCCGACTACCCCTGCGAAGAGCTTTGTCGATTTTATGTTGGTTTAGAGATGGCTTGGCTCCCTCGGTGTCCATAGGGGGATAGGAGTTGCCTCCCTTGTCCGTCCCTCTTCCGACCGCCACGAAGTGTCGAGGGGTGTCCGTCAATTCCGGTGTGGCATATACGTCCGCACTGGCGGTGCCTCGACTGCTTCGTAGCTCCGCCGGGTATAAATGTTGAGCGCTTCTGGTTGTAGGATTGTCTGGTATCATGGCGTGGTTGTTCAGTATTGGCGTGGCTTGGCTAGTCCCCTCCTTTTTTGGATTTCTCTCTGTATCAATAACAGTTTTTCGAGGGAAAGTTATAGAAGGCTATTTTGCGTTTCTACTAAGGTGTCGAACAGATGCTTCGGAGGGGACTAGATGAGCTGTCTGGTATTTAGGTGTCGGATATATACCCAGATGCGTTCAGCATCGGTTCGTCGCCTGAGGAAATGTCAGTGACGATAACTTCCGGGCTTGATTCCGATGTGGGTGTGCATTCAAGGGTTGTGATTGGCGAAAGGCGGTTTCTAGTGCGTTTGTTGAGGCATTCATTACTGTCGGTTTTCATAGCTTTCTTTTTTGCTTTCGATTTCTTAGCGTTTGCAGCTTCAGGGTTGAGATTGTGGGATAATTTGTGTCCATCGTTTCCTACGTCAGATTCATTCGACCAGTCGGTGTTCGTGGTTCTGTTTCCATAGTTTGTTTTGGTGGTTTTCTTTGGGATGTAAATATCACGAATCACGGCGACTTCTTTGTCCTTTCTTGCCAAATCTGCTTCCAGAGAGCGGATCTTGCCAACAAGATCCTCGATAGTGCCATGCTCCTTTACCAGCTTCAGCCTTTCTTGAGGTGATAGTTTCATTGCCGATTCCAACCTTTCTATCTGGGCGTTTTTGTTTTTGATTTCGGTGAGTAGTGCTTCAATCTTATCGTCCTTGGCTTTAACTTCCTTCAATACGTTGTCCAGTTTTGCCGAGAGTTCGGCAAAGCGCTGATCATTGCTGGCTGCTACGGTAGATGCCATTGATTTCGAGCTATACCTTAGGTCGTACTGACGTTTTGCTGCTGGATAGGATACGCCTAAGTCTACCCGGAGGTGTTGTATTTCATCTTCTTTGACGTAGATGGGGCACTTACGGCTTGACAGTGGATGATCGTTTGTGTTACATCGTTTGCAGAAAGAAGCAAGCGTGCATGGAGTTTCGGGGGTACTTGTGTGCTTACCAGAGCAGTTGCCGCAAATAGGGTTGCTTTGGAGCTGACAGCGAGCACGCGTGTGTCCAAAATCCCAGCAACAGTAGCACAGCATCGGTGTGGGATAAAACGGGCGAGTTCGACATCGGATCCACCCAACGTAGATGTCTTCTGGAACAACGGTGCCTTGGATAGTCAAAATGATGGTTGGGGTATTGACTCGTTGGTTGCCATCGCGCTTGGTAATCCTCCGCACTTCTTTAACGCCCTGGTCCCTCAGTTCTTCAACCAGTTCTTCGTCCGAGTAGATACAGGTGTCGCTGCAGCTTATCACACACTTCGACACGTTGAGAACCGGATGCTCCACGATCTTAATCGGGAAGCCGTCAGTTAGTTTGGACATTTTCTTCAGCTTTTCAACGTGATTTTTGTTCCGTAGTTTCAGAACATACGTGGCGCCTCTTTTCTCAGGGTAAGCTCCGTCCACTTTCACTCCCAGATAACTTTCCACGGATTTTATGAGAAGGAAAGGCGCCTGGGGAAGAATTCCTGAGACAGCTTCCATCCTCATCATCACCAGTTGACCATGGTTGCCGTGCGGGTCTCCCCATTCAGGAAAGAGAGGCCCAGCAAATGTACCATCGCGACGATTTGACGGACCCACATCCCCTAGGGGAAAGGGGTCTGTCCCCGACGCCATGTCGGAGGACAGACAGAGCGTTGTTGGTGATTAGAACACTGTGGAGAAATTTTTTTTTTTACCGACCGGAGACACAAATTTCACCGCACGAGATACCACTCACTAAGCGGTTTTTTCGTCTAGATACGAAACAATGCCAGCCACGTTATTGTTTGGGTATAACAATAAAGCTCTAAACGCAGATGATCGTTAAGGCTCCAGCAGTAATTCCTCCCTAGTTCTCGCACTTGTGGCCACTTGGTCAGCCCACTACGATGGGAGTTGGTACGCTTATGGACCTGTCCAAGGCCCTCGTGAAAGTTCGGATTGGGTAAACTACTCGTTAGCTTTGAAGATCGCGACGATAAATTGGAGATTTACGGGAGCGATATGAAAAACGCGACCGATCGCTACGACATGAGCTGTCGAACTGAGTCCTGGAATTGTATCTTTTGAAAAAACAAATCAAACTTCTGGAGTTACTGCTAGACGGTTTCCAGGAGAATTTCTAGAGAAACTTCAAAGGAATATTTCCTTCCGAAATCTGACAATATTACTGGAAGAATTATTTCAGGATAGTTAAAAAATACGAGAAATACTTGAACGAAATTCTGATTTCCCGAAAAAAATATAACCGTGGTCTAGTGTTAAGGGATTCTAGAAAGAATCTCTGGAGGAATATCAAAGACATACATGAACAGGGATGTATTTATAAGGAATACTTGAAGGAATCTTCGGAGAAATCATGCTGAAATCATTCTAGAACTCGACAATCGTAAAAGTGACAACTATCTCTTATAAGATTATTCAACAACCATACAGCTTCGTATCGTTTTCTTTTATTGTATCATTTCATGCTAAATTTGAATCCCATCGAATCCAACCGTCGAAACCATTATCCCATTAGCTCTACTCGCCTGCCTGCACAAATACCTTCTGTGTCTCCAGGGCCCGGATTATCGCACTTGATTCCACCTCATTAAACCTGACACGAACGACCGTCGGGTAGAAGCACGTGTTGTCCTCGTCGTCATAGACCCAGTCATGTTTGCACTACTACCGTGGGTACTGTATCCAATAGATAAAGGTACGTAGCAGACAATTGGAAATTGTTGATCAGGCGCTTTCCGGCTAGGGTTTCCACTTCCATGGTAATCCTGTGCGAAAAACAGTGGATTAACGAGTGAATTGTGTATCATTGGCCCATGAACTGTATTTTGTGCCGACCAAATAAGAGGAAGGTCACTTTATCATTCCGCGAATCATGATTTTGGGAAAAGATGTGAAACCCTAATCAAGTTTCAGCTGGAGTTCTGCATTGGCAAAAAAGGTCGGGGTTTGATCCTTGAGCGTGACTAGACAGTCAATTCTGAAAGTTACGTCTATACCATTTAAAATAATTTATATTGGTGGTCTTGTTGCGAACATTTAGTTTCGTTTATGAAAATCCATAACTAAAGAAACGTGGAATGCACCCATTTAGCACATTCCAAAGTCTTATTCTAAAATTATTTCACGAACTCCTGCAACAAACAGCCATACATTTTCTTCCCTCCCTTCAGTCGAGAACAATCCTTCACGACTCAACAAACGATTTTCCCATTCATCATTTCGTTTCGCGTTTAAAGCCTTTTCCCGGCAGACAAACAGACAAATTATGTAGGTAGCTTATCATCATCATAATCATCGTCATCGTCACCAGAAAGCGACACCAACCCTGTAGTAGTGCCGTTCCCAACCTAACAATGGCTCTTTGCCAAGCCGCCCCAGGGCCTACAAATCTGGGGGTGCACATACCGACCAACACTTGGCATCGTCACCATACGGTAGGTGTACGATAGGGTGTGCTGGAACGCCTGTCTTTGAATTATTAAAAAAATGTGACAAATGTGAAAAAAATAAAAAAAAATCAGAATTAAAAAAAATTAAAACTTGTTATGTTTGCATGTCATTTTTCCATATTCCAAATCGGAGCAGCTTCTAGAAGTATTTTTTTTTTTAAAATGTCAAATTATAATAAAAAAGGACTTCTTAAGGTTAAACTGGATATATTGGGTCCATTGTTTTGTTTTGGTTTTTTTATTAAATAACGAAGCAATATTTTCAAAATCATGTTCCATGACGAAAGGTCATGGCATCTGCTAAAAAATTTTCTGGTGTTAACCAATTATCAGTTTTCCACAATTCATTTGTTTTCAAAATTTTATTGAAAAAATCAGAAGATACCTTAACACATCCTCTAAATGTGTATGGAAACTGATTTTGAAAATATTAATCCGTTATTTAATAAAAAAATAGGATGGAATTGAAAGGTACGAAACTGATTACACTCATTCGAAGAGGGTATTCTGCTTAGAGGGTTCAAAAAGTCGGTACAAGAAAAAAAAAACAAAAGATATATATCATATGCGTGCAATTTGGAGAATGTAGCCTCATGATGAGCTCTTAGCTTAAAAAAAAAAAAAGGTGAAACATCGGGACTAGAGGGTCTTGCCCGGGATTTCCCGGGACAAAAATCCCGGGAAATCCCGGGATCCAAAATTCCCCGAATCCCGGGATATTTTTTCGGAATTCCCGGGATTTCCCGAAAATTAAGAAAAAAGCAATAGTGTGTACTAGTAAAAATAACTATTCAGTATTCACTCTAATTTTTTTTATCAATGTTATTATTTTTGCCAATCGTACACTATCTGGCTGGTCCAGTTGTCTTGTTTTTCGGTAATCAGGTTTTTGATGAAAACCCTTGTAAATATGCTAATATTCTTTTTTTAGAGTATCAAAATGTGCATTTTGAGAATTTATTTATGTTGCTCTGGTAGCGTTTGATCAATTGCTTAACACATTTCCAGTAAAAATTTGGCAAAAAATCACTCACATTAATTGTGGAGGAAATATGTGTATGCAGAATTTTTGGAGTCTTATTATTGAGGAAAAATTATCAACAATTCCTAACGGAAGCTCTGCAGAACTTTATTATGCAATCTCTTGAATATTTTTGACAATGTCGTGAAGCTATTTCCGATGAGATTTCTTGAGACATTTCCTTTCAAAGTCCAGGCGAAATATCTTGCGGGGCTCATGGAAATATTCTGGGCAGGAATCATCGGAGAAGTTTTTTTCAGCAAACAAAACGTAGAAGCACACCCTAGCAATAAGAGCAAAACTTTCTGGACTCTTTATTTTTTTTCAATTTCTTGAATTTCTTGAAGAGGTTAGTGAAGGAAGTAATGTCAATTTCAACTCTCCTTAAAAACTAAACGCTTACAAAAAAAAAAAATATGCAGCCATTAGAAATTTTCATATCACTCTTCCAACCTTATCAATTTATACTCTGGCAGAAAAATTCTCATAAATTTTCGCTGAGGAGAAACTGGAGAGAAATTATAAATTTAACAATTCTGTTGAGTATTTATTTATAATTTCATATAAGAATGTAATACGAATAAAAAAAATTAGAAATTCCACTCACAAACTTTAAAATGTCTCAAAGTAAATTATTAGGGATTTCTCCATAACTTTATCAGCAATCTCCCTAAAAAATTCTGCTCAAAACTTATATTGGAGCAAAGTACAAAATAATAACGTTAAAGTACAAAATAATTCTCATAAAAAAAGATGGTCGCTTTAATTGAAAGTTTTCGGGATTGTTTGCTGTTGTAGTTATCACATCAGTGAGAACATCAGTGAATTTTGCGTTTTATAAGTCGATCAAAATTGATTAAACATGTATCAGAATTCGTTCCATTCATTTTTCAACGGTTTTTCGGAAATTTGAATATTTCCCGGGATCCCGGGAAATCCCGGGATTTTAAAAATAAAAATCCCGAATCCCGGGATTTTTTTCAGTCCGGGAAACAAGACCCTCTAATCGGGACACCCTAGAATTCACGCAGAATATAGAGCCTTCTAAAGAGCAGAAGCCAGCTGTGAAATGTGAATGCCCATGCCTATTTCAGTCGAGTGTGAACCGAAAAGATCGTGTCAGGATGGATTCACGCTTTGACCTCTATACGCCGCCATTACAGCGTGGGGGTGGGCAACTTAGGTTGACCTGAAAAAAATGTCTTCCATCAAAGGGTGAGAATCATGAGTTAATTTTCGAGAAATGAAAATGAAATATAATAAACAATAAATCAATGAAATAATGCGGGAAAGGCCCAAATTTTAGAAAACTCCAGAAAAGTGGTAAAAAATATAAAAATTAGAAGAAAAAATAAAAAAAAAACACCAAGACACAGGGCAAAGTTTACCGTATTTGCTTTGTTTTAATAAGGTTAAAACTGAACATAATTACCAGTTTTTGGAAATTAGGAATTATGAAAATTAGAGGAAATCTTCAATATTTGGTAATTCCATATAAAAATGATAAAAATTTAAACTTTTCCAGAAAAAAAAACTAAAACCCGAAGTAAAGTAATGTTATGGAATTTACAATTTTTGTTTCTTCATCATAAATTAGATAAGAGAATCTGGTAACGTCTTCGTCCTGGGAACCGTTTCCATCGGATATGGAAAGATCCCTCCCCGAGACTCATCCAAAGACAACGCTACGACAACGACGCTGTTTGCTTGCGGGTTGCTGTGGTGTGTTTGATTGTTTGAGAAATGGTGTAAATCTCAGTGCAGCAGTGTGGTGGCAGCAGTAGCTCGGTAGCAGTAGCACCGCAGTGGAAAATTAAACATATGCGAGCAGACGCTTGCCGGCTTTTGTCGACATCAGTCAGTACCTACCCGTTAGTATCAGCTACAACACAGACTGTGGCAACAGCATATCAGCAGTAGGTAGCAGCAGTTCGTTGGATGAGGAATGGATCCTTGGTTCCTCATTACTGGCAGATGAGCTCGTCGTCAGCGCCAGTGTGCTGATGCTCGTCGGCGTGAAATGAATCTTGTGGTACAGTGGAGTGAGGTGATGTTGATCTTTATCAAAAATTATGCGAAAATTTAATTTTAAATTTCTGCAGATGAATTTAATATTTTTCTCGGAAAGCTACTCAGAGATTCCTCTTCAATCTTGCTAGAGAAAATCGTAGCTTTCAATAATCCCAATCCAAATGCTCTGTCCATGCAATCTGCATCTTAAATTCACTATAATGGACTAAACGCGCATGTTCAGATTGAGCTAACGAAACAAATTATCAGCAAGCAGTCAATAATTGGCATGACTTGACACTAAATAATAGGTTTTTCAAAATTATCTCTACATCTGGCAACACTGCACAAATGATATCAAATATCGTGACGGTTTTGAGACAAGATTCTCATTACTCTGAACAAGATTTTATTCGTATTTGCAGAGCAACAAGATTTGCTTCCTAATATGAAACAATGATTTGTGTGAAAAAATGTGTAAAAAAAATGAGTAACTTCATATATAAAATACTAAATAGCACTTGGTGTTCACTTAATACTAATACGTATTTTTTTTTGGTTGGATGAACTTGATGAATTTCGTTTTTTAAACCATTTTTAATAAAAATAAAAAAAAACTGGTTTTTGAAAAAAAAAACGAAAAACATTTTCTACCAGGAAAAAAAATCAGGAGATATGTACCTTGATCCTTCCTCTAAGTGTGTATGAAATTGATTTTAAAAATATTTCTTCGTTTAAAAATTCAAAACCGAAAAATGAGGAAATGCATATAACAAGTGTGTTCCTTGGGAGGAGTTCCTCTAGAGATTTCTTCGCAATTTTCATCAAATCCTCCATTATTTTTTCAGCAATTTCTCGAGAAATTCTTGCAGGAATGTCTACCGAGGTTCCTCCAGGTTTTCCTTCATAAATTCATCTATCGATTTCTTTCAGAATTTCAACTTTATTTGCAGGAATGCTTTCTGAAATTTTTGTTGAAATCCCTCGAAAGGGGTTTTCATGAATTTCTCTCCAGGTTTTTTTCAGCACCTCCTCCACGGATTCTATCAGGCATTTCTTCAGAAATTTCTCAAGAAAATTTTCAAGAGGTTTTTCCAGAAGTTCATTCAGGGGGTTTCCCTGAAAATCTTCAGATATTTCTCCGCAGCTGGCATCATTAACTTCTCTTAGAATTTATTGAGACCTATGGTCGGATTTTTCAGATTTTTTCCCGAGGACCCTTCACTTCAATACCGGATTTATTTCTTGACGTTTCTCCCGGAATAGCTGAAAAAAAAATCCACTTGGAGTTTCTGCAAAACATTGTAAATGCAATTAAATAAAAGAGGATAAAATAAAATGTTTTAAAATAAATCAAAGTGAAAAAAATAAAATTAAATGCAACAAAAAAAAAAGATAAAGTTGAATTAAAAAAACCGAATCAAAATAAACAAAATTATAATAAAATAAAAGAAAATAGAACAAAATAAAATGAAAATGAATGAAATAAATAGCAATATCATAAAATAAAACAAAAACAAAGTGGAATAAAAAAAACAGAAGTAACAACAAAAATAAAGTGGAATGAACTTAAAATTAAAGTAAGTGAACTAAACTGAAATTACCGAGATTCTTTCAGAAGTTCCTCCATGGGGTTTTCCTGAAGATCCTCAGATATTTCTCCGCAGCTGGCATCATGAACTTCTCTTGGCATTTATTGAGACCTTTCTTCAGAATTTATTTTTCAGATTTTTCCTCGGGAACCCTTCACTTTACTACCGGGTTTATTTCTTGACGTTTTCTTGGAATATTTGAACTACTACTTGGAATTACTGCAAAACCTTGTCCAGTTTTCCCGGCCTTCAAAGATTCCTAAAAAAAAAAATCAATTTCCTTAAATTATTTTTTGGCGTTCCTTTAAAATTTTTCCAGATTCATTTTAAATTTCGACAGCTGAAATTTGGATCCAATAATTCCTCTAGAGATTACTTTAGAAATTGCTCCAGGGGCTCCAACATTTCGCAAGAAATTCTTCCAAGAACTGCTCCAGATGTATCTTCAGGAGTTCTTCCTGGGGTTGCTTCAGAACATCCTTCAGGAATCCGTTCAGAAATTTATTGAAAGATTTTTCTAATGCAAAACTGGAAGCATGTTATCGTGTTTTTGATTTTTGTTTTTTAGCAATATTTGAAAAATCGGTTTTCGTGCACATGTAGAGTACAGATCAAAATTTCTTCTGAATTTTTTTTCGTGGTGGAAATTTTTACTTTGGTTTTTACATAAACCACTTTTTGTGTGAAATTTTGCTGTTTCTACACGGATTCCCGCAGGTTTTCTTTTTTTTCAAAAAATTAAGTATTTAGTTCGAGGTTTAATTCAGTTATTTCTAATAGTTTTTTTTTTTTTGGAAATCCCCTGAAGGGATTTTCTCTGAAACTACTCCAGGAATTTTTCCATCAATTCATGTAAGCGTTTTTCATAAAAATCTTCTAGGATTTTTTTTCAGAGCTGTTATTTCTCAGGATTTCTCCAGGAATGTCTCTAACAATTATTTTAGAAATTGCTTCAGATAATTTTAGGAATTTCTCCAAAAAATTTTCAAAGATGTTTTCTTGGAATTTTCAGAGGTATCTCCAGAGATTCCTTCAGAAATTTCTTCAGGTAGCCTTTTAAGAATTACTTCAGTATTTTTAGGTGATTTTATAAACTACTACACTAAAAATCCGTGGTGAAACCTCTAAAGGAATCCCAGAAGATTTTTCTGAAAGAACCGCACGAGATTTAAAAAGAAACTTTCTAGAATTTTCTTCAGTAACCACTGTCAAAATTGTCCAAGGGACTCCTGCAGGAACCCTTGGAAGAAATTGTGAATGACTCGCTGGAAAAGATAACCCTTTGCTGGCATTTATGAAGAAATCCGTAAATTACCGATGGAGTCACTGGAGATATTTCCGAAGGAATTCCTTAAGAAGTTTCAGAAGGAATCTCTGAAAAAAAGTCCTTGAAGATTTTTCAAAAATACATTTCTGTTTAATTCCTGTAGACATCCCTGTAGAAAATCCTAAAGAGTCCCTGCATGAATGCCTGAAAGAATTCCATTATAAATCCTGCAGAAATTCTAGTGTGTTTCTGAATCAATTCATGGAGGATTTTTTGGAAACACTCCTTGAGGAGCTCCTCGTGGAATTTCTATAAGGTTTTTTTTAAATAAATATTAAAACATATTCCTGTAGAAATACATTACCAAAATTCATGGAGGATTTTCCGTAAGAATTGCCGGAGCAATTCGTGTACGCATTTTTAAAGGAATTCTTGAAAAAATATTTGGAGAAACACTTACATTAATGTTTGTCCAGACATTCTTCCAGGGATTCCTTTAAGAATGCGTTTACGACGTTTCCTCCGGCAGCTCTTTCCGAAAATCCTCCATGAATTTTGATCCCGGATTTCTCCATGAAAAGTTCTAAATATTCATAATGAAAACTCTTATAAGAATTTCCCCAATAGTTACTTTAGAAGTGTTTACAGAAAATCCTCCATGAATTTATTCAGAATCGAAATCTAGAATTTCTTCTGAAATTTCCCTGGAATCCTTTCAGATATGTTGAAAAATCTCACGAGAGTTTTCAAAGAAACTTCTGCATAAGTTTCGAGGAATTATTTATGAAGAAATTTCTGCACTTTATAAAGAATCCGAGTAAAAATTCCAAAAAGTTTCCTTGGTTGAGGTTCTGGAGGGATTTCTGATACAATACTTGCAGGAATACCCGGAGGAGCTCCTAAAGGAATCTCCGTATAAATTTCTGCGAAAATTTCCGAAAAATATATGGGATTTTACGACTGAAAACTTGAAAGAAAATATTGTGAATTTGGTCTACCGTCAAGGCGCCATTCACCGTGGGGGCTCCATTCACCGTGTGCCTTCGAATATTTTTTCATTATTTCCATATTATGATTGAATGATATGACAATTTCCCTTCAATTTCACCAAAACAACACTAATGTATAGTTACCATGTCAAAACGCTCATTAAAAACATTTAAAAGTATCATGTTGACACTAAAGTGTGTTTACATGAAGCGGGTTTCTGCTCATTCACTGCATTCATAGTGAAAAAACGAAAACTGCGCTAAGGTGATTTAAGCGATAAACTAAATGTAGTAACGTTTTTATTCCACCAAGAAGCAATTAAATTCACATATCAGGTATGTATTTTGCATTACCGAAGTTAGTTTAACAAGAAAGTACGATTACTCGTACTTTTTAATTGAAACCAAAAAGGCACGGTAAATGGGTACCCTAAAAATCAATGGTCTCCATTTACCGTGCCCCATATTGTCCCGTATATCTAGAAAAAATCGAAAATTTGAAAACTCGTTTTTCTAATAAAATCTTGCAAGTTATTACTTGAAATGAATTTAAACGAAGAAAATTCCCTTGGCTGGGTTGTTTTGATCATTTTTAAACAAAGTAGAATAAAATTTCTCATACACGGTGAATGGGTCCCTACTACCACGGTGAATGGTGACCTACCACGGAATTAGGCGACCCTACTACCCTTTACTAATTGTACTATATCACCAAATTTTGTGAAAAATTTTCTACTTCTGTGGATATTGCTTTAATTTTAACCTATAATGAAGGCAATTAAAAGCGGCATCAACAATGTTTATAAGACTGGTGTCAAATTAGAGCCCTTATTTGCCCCGAATCCTCTTAGATCCACGGTGAATGGTGCCTTGACGGTATTTCAAGGGTCGTGGTGTCTACCGTCTATCGTTTTTGGGGTTTTTGCATAAGGAATGCTCTTAAGGATGGCTTTTCATGTATACGTGTTTTTTAGATGTTTTTTTTTCAAATTTTATATAATTTACTGTGCACTGGTAACGATTGTTTTGAAAGAATTCTTGTGGATATAATCTAAATGTATACGAATTTCATATTTTCAGTTTATTCATTGATGAGTAAATTAACACAAAACTTTCTTTCTTCTTTTTCTTCCAGGTAATTCTGACGAACTTTGTGAACCTCCAAGCTGCTGTTGTTTTTCATCCCAACTAAGAGAGCCATTTTTGGAATCAGTAGCTTGTTCGAAGTTTCCTTCTCCTATGTAAGGTCTATTTTCACACTGCTATGCCTATTCAACAGTGGGAACGATAATTTCAACTTGCTGTAACTCGACCATTTTGCATTCCATTTGTAAAATTTTGGCAACAATATTTTTTTTTTCAACCATCACGATGGAATGTGGAACTGTTACAATATGGATTGAACCAAAACTGAGTTCTTAAAAACTCGGAGCAAGTACTTAATATACCAATTTTTGGAGTTTATTCCTGATGCTACGTTGTGTTCATATAAATTTTGATGATAAACTGGTCGTTTTTATTTGCGAAAGTATTACATAAAAATACCAAAACATACGCACTATGAAATCTTCAAAAATTTTCAAAAAACGTGCATTCTTGGGAACTTTTTTTTTTAACAATTTCCTCCGGCAAATATGTTCTGCAAATTTCTTCGTCAAGAACATGGAAACACATATTCAGCGATTTATTTGGAAATTTCTTGGAAAATTTGCGAAGTAGTTTCTTTAATCATTTTATAGATAATTCCATTTTAAGTTCTTGTGGATATTCCTTTATCAATTCCTTTCGTAATGCCTTTGAGAATTTCGTCGGCAATTTTATTGGGACTCTTTCTGTAATTCCTATGAATTTTATTGTATTTATATTTATTCTTCCAATAACTGCTTTGGATTTTTTTTTTCCAAAAAAAGGTTGGTGAATTACTTTTATAACCCTATTCAATATTTCAAATTTCATATCACTTCGGCCAGTTCTTTTTGGATTCCGTCCACAATTCTTTCGGCATATTCTTTGAGTGTTCTTTGTGAGATTTTCGCTTTTACCTTTGGAAATTCAAAAATTTGCTATTGGGATTGTTGAAGGAGTTTTCAAAGAAGTTTCAGAGTTTCATTTACAAAAGAATTGCGATTTCCATGAGAATAACTGAAGGAATCTGAAAATGGAATCTATGAATAAATTGTCAAAGGGATTCTTGTAAAAATAACCTATAAATTAAAAAAAAAATCCTGAGAAACTTCCAATAGAGTTTCTAAAGCAATTTTCTTACATGTTGCCGTAAAAAAAAAACAAAAAAATTGTTGAAGAAATTCCTCAAGAAATTGCTGATCGAGATTCAAATGGAGTTGTCGAAGAAATTTCAATAGAAATTGCCTCACAAACTCGCAAACAGATTCTGAAGAACCTTCCAGGGCATATGCTGAATCAATTTCAAAAGGGATTATGATGATGATGATGATTGTGTACCCACCATCAGCGCAAGGATTACCTATGGCTGCAGAGTCATACCGGAGCGGAATGATCTACCTGATGGTTTGTTGTAGCAGGGTAAGCTAAATTCACTGGAGACCTTCGAAAAACAACATGATAATTGTTATCTCGTGACAAAGTCTGGCCACCCCACGAACATTTGCCCGGAAACCAGTTCATTTAACTTCCTTAGGCTACCCCTCCGAAATCCCCATATATGTCATGTTCAAATATAAAAAGTAATAATAAGGAACGAACTCACCGGGTAATCCTGACCAGCTGGTTTTCTATGTTTGGCTTTGGTCTCAGCATGCAAACGGTCCAAACCATATAAAATGTGCACTCGTTCACACCACTCGCTGATTCTCCGATCGTCCATCGAAGAATCCGAAAAAAATACATAAGCGATAATACCCGACGCACTGAAAAACAATCTCTTGGATACTAGCATTTCCGAATTCGGAATAACGACGAACACGAGCACCATGATGCGGGCAATGTGGTATCTTGCCACCGAACCATCGTCGATCGTTTACTCAAAGTGCGAACAAAAAACACAAAGAAAAATACGAAAACGCGGGAACGACGAAATGCGGCATGTTTCAGCCTCCGCTCCCTGCTTGTCACTCATTTCAAAAGGGATTATTAAGAAAAATTACTCGAGAAATTTCCAAAGGAGTTACTTAATGGTATCCCAACGAACCAGCCAAACACGTATTCGTATATGATGTTGAATAGGATTGTAAAGTGGAGGCCACATACGTACATGCTTCCACTGATCCGCGTGTAAAGTGATATCGCCTCCACTTTAGCATCCATTTCAACAGCATAGGATATTGCTGGCTGGGCACAATGCCAAGAAAATTCCCAAAGGAGTTGTTGAATGACTCCTCAAAGGAATTACTTTAGGAGTTCACGAAAAAAAAATTAAAAACAAATAACATCAAATAGGGTAAATCGCCAATTATTGCACACCTTAAAAGCACTCAACATTTTGCACACTCCATTCTTTTCTTAGAAAGTGTCTAAGGTGCGCAACAATTAGCAATTTACCTTAATAGCTAGTTTGTATGAAAACCAAAAATACGATAAGCAGAAATAATGTTTTCATTGCGCTTCTTATCTAACTAGAAGCTCAAGCTATGTGCAAACATAGAAATATGGAACAAGATCCAAAGCGGAAATAATAGTGTTTTCTTCAGAAAAGCTATTCAGAAGCACAAGAACAAAGCGTTGATTCGCCAATGGTTTAAGGACAAGGTATTTGGAGTACATATCTCACATTTTCTAGAGCAACATCTTAATCTTCAATTAATTGGTGCATCACCAGAAAGTTCTTGCCTTTCTGAAATTTTTTGCCATAGATGACAATTTTCTATATGCTTTGAATCCAGAGATAGAGAAGCTTTAACTTTACTTGACAACTAGCGCCACCTGAAGGTGAAATAACCAATCAATTTCTTCAAGAATTTATTTAGGAATTCTTCCAAAACTTCTGTCAAGAATTCTTCCAAGAATCCCTCCAGGAATTTCTTTCAGGGATTCCTTCATCACTTTCACCAAGTATTCCTCATGGAATTCCTCCAGGAATTTCTTCAAGAATCTCTCGAAGAATTCGTCCAGGAATTGCTTCAAAGATTTTTCAAGAAATTCCTTCAAGAATTCCACCTGGAATTCCTAAAGAAAATACACCTTAGATAATCCCGGGATTTCTCCGAGAAATTCCTCCAAAAATTCATACAGAAATTTTTCCTTGAATTTTGCCATCAATTCCTACAGAAATTACTCTTGGAATTCTAATAGGAACTTCTTCAGAAATTCCAGGAATGCTTCCAGGAATTCCTTAATAAATTCCTCCAGAAATTACTACAGTAAGCCCTCGTTATTTTTTCCAGGAATTCCTTTAAGAATACCTTCAGGAATTCTTCCAAGATTTCCTCCAGGAATTTCTCCATAAATTCATACACGACATTCGCCTTAAACTGTTCCAAGAATCCCTTCCCGAAGTTCAATACCTTCAAGACTTCTGTCAAGAAATCCCTCCTGAAATTTCTCAAGAAATTCCTCTAAGAATTTCTCCAGTTTCTACATTCCCTCTGAAATTCTTCCAAGAATTTCTAAGATTTTTTTTAAATTTCCTCCAGGAATTGCTCCTTGAATGCCTCCTGGAATGCCTTCAAGAATTCCTCCAAAATTTCCTCTAAGAATTGCTCCAGGAATTCCTCAAAGATTTCCACCAATAAATTCTTCAATAAACCTTAGATGAAGTTTCCAGAGAGTTTCTCCAATACTTCTGCCAAGAATTAATCCAATAATTTTTCCAGAAATTACGAAAAATGTTCCTCGAGAATACCTGGTGAAATACATGGATTCATTAAACATTGCACCAGGGATTCTTCAAAAAACTCCTTGAGGAATTACACCATAAGAACTTCTCCAGGAATCGCACAATGAATTCCTCCAGGATCCTCTAGCAAATCCTCCAGAAATTTCTCCAGAAATTTCTCCAGAAATAACTCCACGAATTCCTCCAGAAATTCTTGCAGAAACTACTACAAGAATTCTTACAGGCATCCTTCCAGGAATTCCTGCAAGAATTCCTCCAGCAACTTCCTCAAAAGTTTCTCCAAGAATTCCTGCAGGAATCCCTCCGAGACTTCTGCCAAGAATCTCTTCAGCAATTTCTCTAAAAATTCCTTTAATAATTCTTCCAGAAATTCCTCCAGAGTTTGAAGAAATTCTTTCAGAAATCCTCTAGAAAAGACTCCTGGAATTTCTCCGAGAAATCCTGCAGGGTTTCCTCCAAGAATTTCTCCAGGTAAGAATTCTTCAAGGAAATCCATCAGAGATTTTTCTAGCAATTCCTCCAAGAATTCCTCTAAGAATTCCTCCATGAATTCCTAAAGAAACCTCCATGATATCCTCCAGAAATACTTCTGGAGTTGCTCCAGAGATTTTTGCAGAAAATTTTCCAGGAATTCCCCCAAAAATACCTTCAGGAATTCCTACAGGGAGCCCTTCAGAATCCCTATACGCATTGCTTTAAGAATTCCTCCAGGGTTTCCTTCAGAAATTCTTCCACGGTTTCGTTTAATAAATCTTTTAGAAATTCCTCCAGGAATTCTTTCAGGAATCCTTTTAGGGATTCTTTTAGAATTTTCTCCAGGGATTTCTCCAAGAACTTCTCTAGGAATTTCGTAGGAGATTCCTCCAGGAATGCCACCAGTCATTCCTGGAAGACTGTTCGAAGTAATTCCTGGACTAATTCTTGAACTTATTTTTGAGTCATTTCTGCAGAAATTCATTTAATAATTCTTGAGAGATTGCTTGGGCAAAATCCTTGAGTGTTACTGGAGGAAAACCTGGAGGAGCACTTGGAGTAATTTGGAGTAATACCTGGAGGAATTCCTGGAGTAATTCTTGGAAAAAAATCCAGGTAGTGATTCCTGGAGTATTTCCTGGAGGTATTCCTGGAGAAATTGCTGGAGGAATTTCTGGAGGAATTCCTGGAGGAATCCCTAGGGAATTCCCTGAGGAATCTCCGCAAGAATTCCTGGACCAATTCCTAGAGAAATCCCAGGAGGAATCCCTGGAGGAATTCTTTGAGGAATTCGCGGAAGAATTCTTGGAGGAATCTCTGGAGGAATTCCTGGAGTAATTCTTGCAGAAATTTTTGAAGTTATTCTTGGAGGAATTGCTGAAACAAATACTGACGTAATTCCTGAAGTTATTGTTGGAATTATTTCTGGAGTAATTCCTAAACTAATTTTTGGAGAAACTCCTGGAGTTTCACATGCAGATGGTCATGGGTTCGATCCCAGCCCCGGCACTTTCGTCAGTGGCTCTTTCCCCCTGAGAGCAGCTGACACTGACCCTCTTCTGAGCCAATGGCTCAAACGGACCCGGATATTTGGACTTCGGCGAACGGCAACTCATAATGGATCCCCAATCGGACTGGAAAAAGAAACAATCAACAGCCACATATCAACATCCTCGTGCTCATCATTCTACCATGATAGGGTAGAAAGTGAAAGCAGCACAACGGCAACCAGTTCGATATAGTAGAATTAGAATAGAATACATTTAGGTGCCCTAGTGAACAAAAGAGCTGTAAAATAGGTTGAGTGATTGAAGAATAAAAAAAAACATCTAGTTAATTCCTGGAGTTTGTTCATTACGAAAATCTCCAAATTGATCTGAAAATCGCCGTCATTCGTCAGAAGCAGCCAGCCATCAAAATTGAGCCACCGAACAAAGTGACCCCCTTGACGGTTCCCATGTGTGTCGTCGCAGTTCCTCGTTAAAACCACAACGCGACGATCCATCTCCGCGTAGGATAATTTAGCGAGTTTGATATGTTGAACGTGTTCGTTCATCATGGTAAGCGTTAGGCTGCTGCCTTACTGCTTCTCTGTTGTAGACAGACACACTAGAAAGTAAAACCAGTGCAGCGTTATGACTATATGCCGGTGTACGCTTGAAGCGAAAATTTAGCCTGAAACGATTTTTGTGCCGGTTTCTGACAGTGGCTGTTGAAGAAGATGTTCGCCTTTAAGGATGCGGGGAGAGATGTGGATTGTGGTTGAACGGGGGTACGAAGAGAAAATCGATCACCAGACAGGATTTTATAATCGAGGCGCCATTCCAGGAAGTGTCGACTGGACTTTTTTGTTATGAATGAGAAGAGCTGGAAAGAAATTGTTTCGTCTTTAGACAGCAGACAGCACACAGGCAGAAGAGTGCGATTAATTAGAACTAAAGAAACGCTAACGAATTTTTAATAATAACTTCGCAGACAGATCGGTAAAAGAAAGTGGTAATAACTTTTCATGCCCTACTAATGGGCACGGCAAATTTTGTTTTTTTGTCGAATCGTGTTACAGTATTTCTTGAGTCTACACACTAAGTTTCAAATGTTCCAGCTCAGTATTTTTTTCACTGAGTTCAGTATTTTTTCCATCTTTTTACTGAGTTTTCAACAGCAGATTTATCTCGGTACACTCGATAATCGTATTTACCGTTCACCAGTAACGGTATTTACCGTGTATCAGTAACTTTTGACAGTTTATTATCTGAGCTCGGTAACTCATTTCCAGAATATCCGCAAAAGAACAACCGAGCGTACCGAGTTAAATCTGCTGTTGAGAACTCAGTAAAAAGATGGGAAAAATACCGAGCTGATCTTAGTGTGTAGTTTAGTTGAGCTTAAGCTGATTACGTGATTAATATTGTTCATTGTATCACTGTGTTAAGTTAGCTTTTTTACGAGATTTTCAACTGTCTCAACCTTCTTCGTGCATTAGCTGACGCTCACCCCGCTGACGTAGTGCACGATGAATATGCTTGGATGGGTCATGATGACCCAAATGCACGCCTGGGTAACCCAAATTATTTCTAGGGTATGTTATGACTATTGTTTGCATCCTAGGTTCAATCCCTGGCCCGTCCCTTTGTTAAAATGCTCCTAACTATTTTTTTCGAATTTTGATTTTTCATTCATTTTTAATACAAGTAGAAGAAAACAGAAACCAAAGAACATGTGAAAATTCGAAATATTTCGTGTAGTAGAATAATTCAGTAATCAATTCAATTATTTGGAAGTTTTTAGAGAACATCTCCCTAAATTTGATGAGCATTTCTTTGGAAATTCCTTTCGTTTGCGACTCTGGCCGTAGAAAATTTTTCATCGAATGGAAAATTATTCATTTGAGCAACTAGGTGTCGCATATGGTGTCCATCGTCTAGTGTAAGTTATTTGCACAAGAATTTACAAAACTGTTTCATGTATACCATCTGCAATTTAAATAATAATTCTCTAGACAATTTCTTTGTGAAGTCTTCAGTAAGTCTTCAGTAGTCTACCTTAAAATATCTTTTTCAATTCCTTTGAAAATGTCCCAACCAAATATCTTTAAGGTTTTTTTGAGGAATTTGTTTGATACATTCTTCAGCAATTCTTTCGGAACACTAGATTCCACAGCATTTTTGAACTCGAGAAGCTGATAATGATTTTTAGTGTATTATGTATGTATTTATTATTATGCCCTGAGTTCGAAAACGTGAAGTAATAAAATTACAGTAGAATGTTTTTTTTTTCGAAACTCTCGGAACGTGTGTACATTGACGCATCTATTGGTTCTCTGTGCAATTCCGCCAGCTCTGGTAAATAACAGAGAAGCAACTACGAAGTGTACGGTACCAATGCCCATGCTTATGCTCCCATACAAAACTGACGATTTGAAATCGTTTGTTGTTATAATATAAGCATAAGTTGCTCTCTTTATACGTCTCGTTCTTCGTAACCAATGATCCGATTGAGCTGAAATGTTAACTGTGACTTGTTTACATATCATATTTTTAAATTATTTTTTCTTATTGAAAAAAAAAAACAAATCTTTATTATTTTTTTAAGCGTTGCTAAAATTCAAAGGGATTGTTCCATATACTCACCAATATATCGACATTCTTCAATCTGGCGCAAAAATTGCATTCAGATGGCCGACATATATTAAATTCAGCTTTCTATTCATGATTCTAGTTGACTGCAACGCAAGATATTTGAATAGGGATGTGGAACCATCTCGGCAGGGGTCCTATTTTGGGAACTTTTCTGCTATAACTCAGCCAATTCTAAACCAATTGACACAATTTTTGGAACGCGATGAGATACGTATAGTATCTAGCCGTGTACAAAATTTCAAGCCAATTGGTTTGGAATTGACTGTGTTATAGCGAAGAGTGCCCAAAATACCGGCCGCTGCCCAAGTGGTTCGCAACCCTAATAGTAAATTTTGTATTTTTATATACTGTTTTAATTAAAACTCGAAAACTGTTCTACTTAAAATTTTCTGAAGCTTGGACTCGAAATCAGCAAGTTATTATGCAAAAAAAAGTTTGGTCGTTGATAGAAGTTCACGACTCTCGCATTTTTTTGTAAACTAGTGGATATTTTTATTTTGTATTCGTAAATTTGAACTTAGACTTATTCTTCACAACTAGTGTAAGCGGAATCTCCGTCTAAAAATTAGTCTTAATTTAAAATTCCATCAATTTTGGTGCCCGGGAATTATTTTTAAAATACATTGGGTATTTTTTTTGTATTTGACTGTCAAAACAAAGATGTTGGAACTCAATAAAATTGTTTCATACTCAGAAAAATGCCCTGTTTCAATTATGCTGTAGAAAATAGCAATTCTTTAGCTTAGTTTCATTTGCCGGCTTCGTGGCCAAGCGATTAGCGGCGTCAGTCGTATAGGTGCATAATCCTATAGAAATGTAAACTGACGTATTCCTGGAAGGATCTTTGGAAGAAATATTGAATTCTCGTAAAAGCCTTGAAACTATCACTGGAGAAAATCCTCGAGGTATCCTTGTAAGAAATCTTAATGGAAATGCCTGGAGAAATTCTTGAAGAGTTTCATGGAGGTGTTTCCGAAGAACTCAAATAATGGAATCCTCGGAAAAAATGCTTGAATTTACCCGAAGGAATTCAGGCCAAACACTTCAATAGGTTCTATCTGCATTTGAGAGGCTCTCTTTGTTCACTTTCTCTTTCAATTATTGCAGTGTAATGGTACACTTTACAACTATGTTTGCAATACAAATCAAAAGACGATTGTTTTGACCATCGTTCAATGCAAGGAGACAATCATAATACAAATAAACAGCTGAGATATTAATGTAAGAGAGGAACACCAAAGACAGCCTCTCTTCTGCAGATAGGACCTTTAGACATGTTTGGCCTGAATTGCTAGAATAATCGCTGAATGTATAGGATAACTCCTAAAACAATTATTAGAAGAAATTTTGGAAGAATCCCTGAAGAACTTTCTAAAAAAACAACCTCAAAACATCCCTGGAAAATGTGTTAAGTAGAAGAACC
Organism: Aedes albopictus; assembly: GCF_035046485.1. Classification (NCBI taxonomy): domain Eukaryota; kingdom Metazoa; phylum Arthropoda; class Insecta; order Diptera; family Culicidae; genus Aedes; species Aedes albopictus. Next base: position 340,518,274 of record NC_085138.1, read on the forward strand.
TCTGAGGGAGAAGTCCATGGATATCTTCTTGAAAAATTTCTTAGGGAAAAAATAACCTCATTAAGGATTTCTTGGAGAAAATTGGGAAATAATTCTTGGGTGACTTCTTGGAGAATTCCCTGGCTCCTATATACATCCATATAATATTCTCCTTAGAAATTATAACACTAATAGCAAGAGGAGTTCCTCTAGAAATCCTTTACCTTATTCAAAAATACCTTTAGGTAATCCTTATTTTAATTCCGGGAGAAATCCCTAGAGGAATTCTGGGAGGAATCCCTGTAGAAATTTCTGAAGAAATCTTTTGAAGAATGCCTGGATGAATACCTAGAGGATTTTTAGTGGGATTCCTGAAGGATCCTTAGAAGAAATTCATGCAGGAAGCTCTGGGGGAAATCCTGAAGGAGTATCTGGAGATTTCTTCGAGGAATCCATGGATAAGTTCCTGAAGGAATTCCTGTAGGAAATCTTGGAGGAGTCCCTGAAGCAACTCCTCTGGAAGAATTTCTGGAAGAATGCTTGGAGGAATTTTTGGAGGAATATCTGAGGGAGTCCGTTAAGGAATCCCCGGAGAAATCCCTGAAGGAATTCCTAAAGCAATCCCTGGAGGAATCCAAAGAGGAAAATATCCTCGATGAATTTCAGAGGAATCCTTGGAGGAATTTCTGAAAAAAAAAATCGTGGATGAATTCCTGGAGGAATTCCTGTAAAAAATCCTGGTGTAATTCCTGGATAATTTCCTGTAGCAATTCTAAAAGAAATCCATTAAACAACTTTTAGAGAAATCTCTGGAAGAGTTCCTGCAGGATTCCCCAAAGAAATTCCTGGAAGAATCCCTGGAGAAATGCCTGAAAGAATTCATGGAGAAATTCCTTCAGGCATCTTCTTCTTCTTCTTTATGGCTCTACGTCCCCACTAGGACTTGGCCTGCCTCGCTTCAACTTAGTGTTCTTTGGGTACTTCCACAGTTATTAATTGAAGGGCTTTCTTGGCCTGCCATTCCATGAATTTGTATATTGTGAGGCCAAGTACAATGATACACTGTGCCCAGGGAGTCGAGAAAATTTTCCCGACCGGAACGGGAATCGAACCCACCGTCTTCAGATTGGCGATCCACAGCCTTAACCACTAGGCTAACTGGAGAGCCCTTGAGGAATCTCTGGAGCAATTCCTGGAGAAATACCTGGCGGAATTCCTACAAGAGCAACTCGTAAAGGATTTTTTGGAAGAACTCCTGGAAGAATTTCTGTAGGAATTCCTGGAGGATTTCTCGAGATACTTCCTGGAGAAATTTCTGGAAGGATTTCTAAAGGAATCCCTGGACCAATTCCTGAAGGAAATTCTCAATGAAATACTGGGGTAAATCCTGGAGGAGTTCTTGGATGAATTTCTGGATGAAATATTAATGGAATGCCTGGGAGAGTTCTTGGGAAAATACCAAAAGGAATTCCTAGAGAAATTTTAGAAATAATCCATTGAGAATCCGTGGAGGAATCCCTGAAGCAATCCCTCGAAGAATCCCTGTAGAAATTCCTGGATAAATTCCGGGAGGTATTTATTGGGGAATTCTCGAAGCAATTCCTTGAGGAACTTCTAGAGGAATGCCCCGAAGAATCTCTGGAGGAATCCCATTAAAAAAATCTTAGAGCAGTGGTTTTCAACCCATTCCCCCCTAGAGCTGCAGGCACAATTCCTCAGAATACGGCCAGCGAGTTTGATTTCCCTCTGGTGGGGAATTCTCCACCGGTTGAAAATCACTATCTTATAGGATTCCCTGAAAGAATCCATGAATGAAAAATTGTTGAAGGAATTCCCGGGTGAATTCTTGGAGGAGTCCTTGGAATCAATGAAAAAGTCCGTAGAGGTATTAGTGGAGGAATCCCTGTAGAAATTCGTTGAAGAATCACTGTATCAAATCCTGGAGGAATCCCTGAAGGAATTCCTAGGAAAATCCCTGGAGGAATCTCTAAGGGAATTTCTGGGTTATTTCTAGAGGAATTCCCGGAAGAATCCCTGCATAAATTTCTGAATTTATTACGAATTGACGAATAAATTTAATCAATAAACGTATGAATTGATTAATTTTTGAAGGAATTCCTGAAGAAATCACTGGATAAATCTCTGAAGGAATTTGTTGAATTCTTGAATTTCTTGAATTACTGGAGCAATTCAAGAAGGAATCCCTGGTGAAATTTCTAGAGGAATTCCTGAAGGAGTCCCCGCAGGAATTCCCGTATGAATCCTCGGAGGAGTTTCCGAAGGAAATCATGAAGGAATTCTTAAAGAAACTCCCAGAAAGAATCCCGGAAGTAATCGCAAGAAAAAAATCTAAACGAATCACAAAACAATTTCAGGGCGAATTCCTGTATTAATTCTGAAGGAGCTCCTGAAAAAAAAAAATCCGAAAGGAATTTCTGAAGGAATGTTAAGAAGAATTCTTGAAGGAATCTTTGAAAGAATTTTTATAATACTGCCTGGAGTTGTTTTTGAAAGAATTCAAGAAGAAATACCCGAATCTTGAGGAATTTTCGAAAAAATGGAGGAATTGCTGAAGAAACTTCAGGAAGAATTCCTTACTTTATTATTACTTTAGAGCTTTTAGTAGAACTTGTTACTTCAGACTCTAGTTTAATTTAAAAACACTTCACTAATACTTTACTTTTGCAAAAGAAAATAAAAAATGAATAACTCTTTTAAAGAAAAACTAGAAAGGACGAGCAAATTCCTTTTAATTCTACTACTGTGCTTATCTTCGGACAGATAGGCCTATTTCGTCTGTGACTTACAGACTTCTTCAGTGTCAAGTGCTCGACTGAAGAAAACCTCGCATTCGTTGTGGTATTTATACTAGGAGTGTATGTGTAGGTACGTGTGTGGGTAAAAGTGTAGGTATAAAAATGTAGGTACAAAATTGTAGGTACATATTTGTAAAAAAGGGGGTGTATCTGCCTGTTAGAAAACAGGGTGTCAATAAGATACCTAAAGCTAGGAAAATTCCTACCGATTTGGTAGGTAGTCAATTGGTGTTTGTTGTGTTATTTTTTTTTTTTTTTTTTTTTTTTTTTTTTTTTTTTTTTTTTTTCTTTTCCTGCCGATTTGGTAGGTAGTCAATTTGTGTTTTGTGTATTGTGTAATGTTTTGTGTGTGTTAGGTAAAAATTTAAACAGCCACGTGTACCCATTGCCCTGATCCTTGTTAAGTAGTTTTTTATTGTTTTGTTTGTAAATTTCTAAACTTTCTGCAACATCAAGTTTCCATGGGTTTGTAATGTGTCGTAAGAGTTTAATATTTGAAGTATTCATAAAATGTCCTTCATTGAAAATATGTTCAGCAACTTTAGATTTAAAATGATGAATGAGTCCCTTGTCTGTGTCTTTGTGTGCTTTTGATACTTCCGTTATGTGTTCTTTGAATCGTGTGTTGAGTGTGCGTTTTGTTTGTCCTATGTATATTTTGTCACAGTGATTACATGTCACTTTGTAAACACCAGATTTTGTTAAGTTGTCCAACGGGTCTTTCGTAGATCCTAAGAGAGTTTGAAGTTGGTTAGCTTTGCTTGTGAAAACTAATTCAAAACCAAACTTTCTGAGAATTGGTCGGAGTTTTTTGGTGTCATTGTTGTAGTTTACAGTTATCCGTTTAAGTGTAGGTTCTGTCCGTGTCAGTGTAGTCAAAGAACGTCTGTATTGTTGTTGTGTCTTTTTGTTGATGATCTGTTGTATTGTTTGTTTTGTGTAACCGTTCAACTGTGCTGTTTCGAAAATGTAATTAAGTTCTTTCGTTTTTCCTGTTTCACTAAGTGGAAGTGTCTGCATTCGGTGTATCATGTGATTGAAGGATGCAATTTTGTGTTGATGTGAGTGATTTGATGAATTTGGAATAGTGCGTTGAGTGTGTGTCGGTTTTCTGTAAATTTCGAAGGAAAGTGTTGATTCTTGTTTTACGATGAGTATGTCCAAAAATGGTAGTTGGTTGTTCTGTTCAATTTCACAAGTGAATTCGATGTTTTTGTGTGCATTATTGATATCGTTCAAGATTTCAGGTAAAAGATGTTTCTTAACAATGCTAAACACGTCGTCAACGTATCTCCACCAGACTTCAGGAAGCTGTTTGTTGTTTTCTAAGCGTTTTTCCAAATTTGCCATAAAAATTTCACTTAAAAATGGAGAAAGTGGATTGCCCATGGGGGCACCATTAAGTTGTTTGTAGGTTTCATTTCTGAACGAAAAATAATTTTCTTCCATACAAAGTTTGGTTAATTTGATGTATGTACGAACTTTCTTAATCCAATCTGAATTTGAATCTTCATATTGGTTCAGAAGCCAATCTTCTAGTAGGTTAATGGCCTCTTTAACTGGAATGCTTGGAAATAGTGATTTAACGTCGAATGAAACTAAAATTTCATCGTCGTTAACGGATAAATTCTGTACTAGTTCTGTGAATTGTTCGGAATTCTTGACAGATCTACTGTGAAATTTTTTAGGCATGTTTTGGAATTCTTGTACTAAATATTTGGCAATTTTGTGTGTAGGTGAACCAATGGCTGAAACAATCTCACGCATTTCATTTCCAGGTTTATGAACTTTGGGAAGTCCTTTTATTCTTGGCAATGAAGGGTTAGATTCTTTCAGGCTTTTAATGACGCTTCCTAAAACTGGTGTAGACTCTTTGAGAGTTTTGTCAACACGTCTTACTAATCCTGGAAGAGGATCAGTACGTTGTTTTCGGTAAGGTCCATTTTGAATCTTGTTATTCATTATTTCATCATAGTCCTCTTTGTTCATGATTACTGTTTTGTTTCCTTTGTCAGCTTTCAGATAGAAAACTGGTTTCTGGTTAAGTTCTTTGATTATTCGTTGTTCTTTCAGGTGTTCTTTGTTCAATTTGTTTTGTTGTGTGTTTTGAATAGTGTTAGCTGTTTGTGTTCTGATTTCCTGAATCTGTGGTGTCTGTAAATTGTTCGTGTTGATAGCTGTTTCAATGTCGATTATGGTTTGTGTTGAATCTGGTTTAGAGTGTACTGCGTAGTTAAGACCTTTGTTGAGAAGGGTCAACTGTTCTTCCGTAAACTGTTCGGAAGAGCGATTGACCACTAACCCAGTTAGTTCTTGTGTTGTGTTTTGTGGTTGTGTAGAAGAACATGTAAACTTCGGATTTTGCATCTTTAATGCTTTAAGTTTTTTATCTAGTAATTTCCTTTTTCTTTCTGACTCACAAAATTCTGCAACTTTTACTTTTGTTAGAAAATTAGGGAAAGATTCCGGATAATCTTTCGCTAACTTTAAATGGAGAGAATAACATTCCAAAGTTTTCATGTTGATCTTGCTGTGTAGTTTTTTGATGCTTTCTTTGATGAGTGTTTGTTCAAGTGTCTTTACTATGTTGGGGTTTGTGGCTGTTTTAACTTTTACCTTGTGACTTACGGGAGTAAGCCTGTACTCTATACACTTCTTGAGAAACGCGATATCCTTGTGTAATCCTGCGATGGTCTTCTTCAACTCGATGAACTTATTCGGCTCTGACTTTGGCTTGGTTGCCATCTTCACTTTATTATTACTTTAGAGCTTTTAGTAGAACTTGTTACTTCAGACTCTAGTTTAATTTAAAAACACTTCACTAATACTTTACTTTTGCAAAAGAAAATAAAAAATGAATAACTCTTTTAAAGAAAAACTAGAAAGGACGAGCAAATTCCTTTTAATTCTACTACTGTGCTTATCTTCGGACAGATAGGCCTATTTCGTCTGTGACTTACAGACTTCTTCAGTGTCAAGTGCTCGACTGAAGAAAACCTCGCATTCGTTGTGGTATTTATACTAGGAGTGTATGTGTAGGTACGTGTGTGGGTAAAAGTGTAGGTATAAAAATGTAGGTACAAAATTGTAGGTACATATTTGTAAAAAAGGGGGTGTATCTGCCTGTTAGAAAACAGGGTGTCAATAAGATACCTAAAGCTAGGAAAATTCCTACCGATTTGGTAGGTAGTCAATTGGTGTTTGTTGTGTTATTTTTTTTTTTTTTTTTTTTTTTTTTTTTCTTTTCCTGCCGATTTGGTAGGTAGTCAATTTGTGTTTTGTGTATTGTGTAATGTTTTGTGTGTGTTAGGTAAAAATTTAAACAGCCACGTGTACCCATTGCCCTGATCCTTGTTAAGTAGTTTTTTATTGTTTTGTTTGTAAATTTCTAAACTTTCTGCAACATCAAGTTTCCATGGGTTTGTAATGTGTCGTAAGAGTTTAATATTTGAAGTATTCATAAAATGTCCTTCATTGAAAATATGTTCAGCAACTTTAGATTTAAAATGATGAATGAGTCCCTTGTCTGTGTCTTTGTGTGCTTTTGATACTTCCGTTATGTGTTCTTTGAATCGTGTGTTGAGTGTGCGTTTTGTTTGTCCTATGTATATTTTGTCACAGTGATTACATGTCACTTTGTAAACACCAGATTTTGTTAAGTTGTCCAACGGGTCTTTCGTAGATCCTAAGAGAGTTTGAAGTTGGTTAGCTTTGCTTGTGAAAACTAATTCAAAACCAAACTTTCTGAGAATTGGTCGGAGTTTTTTGGTGTCATTGTTGTAGTTTACAGTTATCCGTTTAAGTGTAGGTTCTGTCCGTGTCAGTGTAGTCAAAGAACGTCTGTATTGTTGTTGTGTCTTTTTGTTGATGATCTGTTGTATTGTTTGTTTTGTGTAACCGTTCAACTGTGCTGTTTCGAAAATGTAATTAAGTTCTTTCGTTTTTCCTGTTTCACTAAGTGGAAGTGTCTGCATTCGGTGTATCATGTGATTGAAGGATGCAATTTTGTGTTGATGTGAGTGATTTGATGAATTTGGAATAGTGCGTTGAGTGTGTGTCGGTTTTCTGTAAATTTCGAAGGAAAGTGTTGATTCTTGTTTTACGATGAGTATGTCCAAAAATGGTAGTTGGTTGTTCTGTTCAATTTCACAAGTGAATTCGATGTTTTTGTGTGCATTATTGATATCGTTCAAGATTTCAGGTAAAAGATGTTTCTTAACAATGCTAAACACGTCGTCAACGTATCTCCACCAGACTTCAGGAAGCTGTTTGTTGTTTTCTAAGCGTTTTTCCAAATTTGCCATAAAAATTTCACTTAAAAATGGAGAAAGTGGATTGCCCATGGGGGCACCATTAAGTTGTTTGTAGGTTTCATTTCTGAACGAAAAATAATTTTCTTCCATACAAAGTTTGGTTAATTTGATGTATGTACGAACTTTCTTAATCCAATCTGAATTTGAATCTTCATATTGGTTCAGAAGCCAATCTTCTAGTAGGTTAATGGCCTCTTTAACTGGAATGCTTGGAAATAGTGATTTAACGTCGAATGAAACTAAAATTTCATCGTCGTTAACGGATAAATTCTGTACTAGTTCTGTGAATTGTTCGGAATTCTTGACAGATCTACTGTGAAATTTTTTAGGCATGTTTTGGAATTCTTGTACTAAATATTTGGCAATTTTGTGTGTAGGTGAACCAATGGCTGAAACAATCTCACGCATTTCATTTCCAGGTTTATGAACTTTGGGAAGTCCTTTTATTCTTGGCAATGAAGGGTTAGATTCTTTCAGGCTTTTAATGACGCTTCCTAAAACTGGTGTAGACTCTTTGAGAGTTTTGTCAACACGTCTTACTAATCCTGGAAGAGGATCAGTACGTTGTTTTCGGTAAGGTCCATTTTGAATCTTGTTATTCATTATTTCATCATAGTCCTCTTTGTTCATGATTACTGTTTTGTTTCCTTTGTCAGCTTTCAGATAGAAAACTGGTTTCTGGTTAAGTTCTTTGATTATTCGTTGTTCTTTCAGGTGTTCTTTGTTCAATTTGTTTTGTTGTGTGTTTTGAATAGTGTTAGCTGTTTGTGTTCTGATTTCCTGAATCTGTGGTGTCTGTAAATTGTTCGTGTTGATAGCTGTTTCAATGTCGATTATGGTTTGTGTTGAATCTGGTTTAGAGTGTACTGCGTAGTTAAGACCTTTGTTGAGAAGGGTCAACTGTTCTTCCGTAAACTGTTCGGAAGAGCGATTGACCACTAACCCAGTTAGTTCTTGTGTTGTGTTTTGTGGTTGTGTAGAAGAACATGTAAACTTCGGATTTTGCATCTTTAATGCTTTAAGTTTTTTATCTAGTAATTTCCTTTTTCTTTCTGACTCACAAAATTCTGCAACTTTTACTTTTGTTAGAAAATTAGGGAAAGATTCCGGATAATCTTTCGCTAACTTTAAATGGAGAGAATAACATTCCAAAGTTTTCATGTTGATCTTGCTGTGTAGTTTTTTGATGCTTTCTTTGATGAGTGTTTGTTCAAGTGTCTTTACTATGTTGGGGTTTGTGGCTGTTTTAACTTTTACCTTGTGACTTACGGGAGTAAGCCTGTACTCTATACACTTCTTGAGAAACGCGATATCCTTGTGTAATCCTGCGATGGTCTTCTTCAACTCGATGAACTTATTCGGCTCTGACTTTGGCTTGGTTGCCATCTTCACTTTATTATTACTTTAGAGCTTTTAGTAGAACTTGTTACTTCAGACTCTAGTTTAATTTAAAAACACTTCACTAATACTTTACTTTTGCAAAAGAAAATAAAAAATGAATAACTCTTTTAAAGAAAAACTAGAAAGGACGAGCAAATTCCTTTTAATTCTACTACTGTGCTTATCTTCGGACAGATAGGCCTATTTCGTCTGTGACTTACAGACTTCTTCAGTGTCAAGTGCTCGACTGAAGAAAACCTCGCATTCGTTGTGGTATTTATACTAGGAGTGTATGTGTAGGTACGTGTGTGGGTAAAAGTGTAGGTATAAAAATGTAGGTACAAAATTGTAGGTACATATTTGTAAAAAAGGGGGTGTATCTGCCTGTTAGAAAACAGGGTGTCAATAAGATACCTAAAGCTAGGAAAATTCCTACCGATTTGGTAGGTAGTCAATTGGTGTTTGTTGTGTTATTTTTTTTTTTTTTTTTTTTTTTTTTTTTTTTTCTTTTCCTGCCGATTTGGTAGGTAGTCAATTTGTGTTTTGTGTATTGTGTAATGTTTTGTGTGTGTTAGGTAAAAATTTAAACAGCCACGTGTACCCATTGCCCTGATCCTTGTTAAGTAGTTTTTTATTGTTTTGTTTGTAAATTTCTAAACTTTCTGCAACATCAAGTTTCCATGGGTTTGTAATGTGTCGTAAGAGTTTAATATTTGAAGTATTCATAAAATGTCCTTCATTGAAAATATGTTCAGCAACTTTAGATTTAAAATGATGAATGAGTCCCTTGTCTGTGTCTTTGTGTGCTTTTGATACTTCCGTTATGTGTTCTTTGAATCGTGTGTTGAGTGTGCGTTTTGTTTGTCCTATGTATATTTTGTCACAGTGATTACATGTCACTTTGTAAACACCAGATTTTGTTAAGTTGTCCAACGGGTCTTTCGTAGATCCTAAGAGAGTTTGAAGTTGGTTAGCTTTGCTTGTGAAAACTAATTCAAAACCAAACTTTCTGAGAATTGGTCGGAGTTTTTTGGTGTCATTGTTGTAGTTTACAGTTATCCGTTTAAGTGTAGGTTCTGTCCGTGTCAGTGTAGTCAAAGAACGTCTGTATTGTTGTTGTGTCTTTTTGTTGATGATCTGTTGTATTGTTTGTTTTGTGTAACCGTTCAACTGTGCTGTTTCGAAAATGTAATTAAGTTCTTTCGTTTTTCCTGTTTCACTAAGTGGAAGTGTCTGCATTCGGTGTATCATGTGATTGAAGGATGCAATTTTGTGTTGATGTGAGTGATTTGATGAATTTGGAATAGTGCGTTGAGTGTGTGTCGGTTTTCTGTAAATTTCGAAGGAAAGTGTTGATTCTTGTTTTACGATGAGTATGTCCAAAAATGGTAGTTGGTTGTTCTGTTCAATTTCACAAGTGAATTCGATGTTTTTGTGTGCATTATTGATATCGTTCAAGATTTCAGGTAAAAGATGTTTCTTAACAATGCTAAACACGTCGTCAACGTATCTCCACCAGACTTCAGGAAGCTGTTTGTTGTTTTCTAAGCGTTTTTCCAAATTTGCCATAAAAATTTCACTTAAAAATGGAGAAAGTGGATTGCCCATGGGGGCACCATTAAGTTGTTTGTAGGTTTCATTTCTGAACGAAAAATAATTTTCTTCCATACAAAGTTTGGTTAATTTGATGTATGTACGAACTTTCTTAATCCAATCTGAATTTGAATCTTCATATTGGTTCAGAAGCCAATCTTCTAGTAGGTTAATGGCCTCTTTAACTGGAATGCTTGGAAATAGTGATTTAACGTCGAATGAAACTAAAATTTCATCGTCGTTAACGGATAAATTCTGTACTAGTTCTGTGAATTGTTCGGAATTCTTGACAGATCTACTGTGAAATTTTTTAGGCATGTTTTGGAATTCTTGTACTAAATATTTGGCAATTTTGTGTGTAGGTGAACCAATGGCTGAAACAATCTCACGCATTTCATTTCCAGGTTTATGAACTTTGGGAAGTCCTTTTATTCTTGGCAATGAAGGGTTAGATTCTTTCAGGCTTTTAATGACGCTTCCTAAAACTGGTGTAGACTCTTTGAGAGTTTTGTCAACACGTCTTACTAATCCTGGAAGAGGATCAGTACGTTGTTTTCGGTAAGGTCCATTTTGAATCTTGTTATTCATTATTTCATCATAGTCCTCTTTGTTCATGATTACTGTTTTGTTTCCTTTGTCAGCTTTCAGATAGAAAACTGGTTTCTGGTTAAGTTCTTTGATTATTCGTTGTTCTTTCAGGTGTTCTTTGTTCAATTTGTTTTGTTGTGTGTTTTGAATAGTGTTAGCTGTTTGTGTTCTGATTTCCTGAATCTGTGGTGTCTGTAAATTGTTCGTGTTGATAGCTGTTTCAATGTCGATTATGGTTTGTGTTGAATCTGGTTTAGAGTGTACTGCGTAGTTAAGACCTTTGTTGAGAAGGGTCAACTGTTCTTCCGTAAACTGTTCGGAAGAGCGATTGACCACTAACCCAGTTAGTTCTTGTGTTGTGTTTTGTGGTTGTGTAGAAGAACATGTAAACTTCGGATTTTGCATCTTTAATGCTTTAAGTTTTTTATCTAGTAATTTCCTTTTTCTTTCTGACTCACAAAATTCTGCAACTTTTACTTTTGTTAGAAAATTAGGGAAAGATTCCGGATAATCTTTCGCTAACTTTAAATGGAGAGAATAACATTCCAAAGTTTTCATGTTGATCTTGCTGTGTAGTTTTTTGATGCTTTCTTTGATGAGTGTTTGTTCAAGTGTCTTTACTATGTTGGGGTTTGTGGCTGTTTTAACTTTTACCTTGTGACTTACGGGAGTAAGCCTGTACTCTATACACTTCTTGAGAAACGCGATATCCTTGTGTAATCCTGCGATGGTCTTCTTCAACTCGATGAACTTATTCGGCTCTGACTTTGGCTTGGTTGCCATCTTCACTTTATTATTACTTTAGAGCTTTTAGTAGAACTTGTTACTTCAGACTCTAGTTTAATTTAAAAACACTTCACTAATACTTTACTTTTGCAAAAGAAAATAAAAAATGAATAACTCTTTTAAAGAAAAACTAGAAAGGACGAGCAAATTCCTTTTAATTCTACTACTGTGCTTATCTTCGGACAGATAGGCCTATTTCGTCTGTGACTTACAGACTTCTTCAGTGTCAAGTGCTCGACTGAAGAAAACCTCGCATTCGTTGTGGTATTTATACTAGGAGTGTATGTGTAGGTACGTGTGTGGGTAAAAGTGTAGGTATAAAAATGTAGGTACAAAATTGTAGGTACATATTTGTAAAAAAGGGGGTGTATCTGCCTGTTAGAAAACAGGGTGTCAATAAGATACCTAAAGCTAGGAAAATTCCTACCGATTTGGTAGGTAGTCAATTGGTGTTTGTTGTGTTATTTTTTTTTTTTTTTTTTTTTTTTTTTTTTTTTTCTTTTCCTGCCGATTTGGTAGGTAGTCAATTTGTGTTTTGTGTATTGTGTAATGTTTTGTGTGTGTTAGGTAAAAATTTAAACAGCCACGTGTACCCATTGCCCTGATCCTTGTTAAGTAGTTTTTTATTGTTTTGTTTGTAAATTTCTAAACTTTCTGCAACATCAAGTTTCCATGGGTTTGTAATGTGTCGTAAGAGTTTAATATTTGAAGTATTCATAAAATGTCCTTCATTGAAAATATGTTCAGCAACTTTAGATTTAAAATGATGAATGAGTCCCTTGTCTGTGTCTTTGTGTGCTTTTGATACTTCCGTTATGTGTTCTTTGAATCGTGTGTTGAGTGTGCGTTTTGTTTGTCCTATGTATATTTTGTCACAGTGATTACATGTCACTTTGTAAACACCAGATTTTGTTAAGTTGTCCAACGGGTCTTTCGTAGATCCTAAGAGAGTTTGAAGTTGGTTAGCTTTGCTTGTGAAAACTAATTCAAAACCAAACTTTCTGAGAATTGGTCGGAGTTTTTTGGTGTCATTGTTGTAGTTTACAGTTATCCGTTTAAGTGTAGGTTCTGTCCGTGTCAGTGTAGTCAAAGAACGTCTGTATTGTTGTTGTGTCTTTTTGTTGATGATCTGTTGTATTGTTTGTTTTGTGTAACCGTTCAACTGTGCTGTTTCGAAAATGTAATTAAGTTCTTTCGTTTTTCCTGTTTCACTAAGTGGAAGTGTCTGCATTCGGTGTATCATGTGATTGAAGGATGCAATTTTGTGTTGATGTGAGTGATTTGATGAATTTGGAATAGTGCGTTGAGTGTGTGTCGGTTTTCTGTAAATTTCGAAGGAAAGTGTTGATTCTTGTTTTACGATGAGTATGTCCAAAAATGGTAGTTGGTTGTTCTGTTCAATTTCACAAGTGAATTCGATGTTTTTGTGTGCATTATTGATATCGTTCAAGATTTCAGGTAAAAGATGTTTCTTAACAATGCTAAACACGTCGTCAACGTATCTCCACCAGACTTCAGGAAGCTGTTTGTTGTTTTCTAAGCGTTTTTCCAAATTTGCCATAAAAATTTCACTTAAAAATGGAGAAAGTGGATTGCCCATGGGGGCACCATTAAGTTGTTTGTAGGTTTCATTTCTGAACGAAAAATAATTTTCTTCCATACAAAGTTTGGTTAATTTGATGTATGTACGAACTTTCTTAATCCAATCTGAATTTGAATCTTCATATTGGTTCAGAAGCCAATCTTCTAGTAGGTTAATGGCCTCTTTAACTGGAATGCTTGGAAATAGTGATTTAACGTCGAATGAAACTAAAATTTCATCGTCGTTAACGGATAAATTCTGTACTAGTTCTGTGAATTGTTCGGAATTCTTGACAGATCTACTGTGAAATTTTTTTTAGGCATGTTTTGGAATTCTTGTACTAAATATTTGGCAATTTTGTGTGTAGGTGAACCAATGGCTGAAACAATCTCACGCATTTCATTTCCAGGTTTATGAACTTTGGGAAGTCCTTTTATTCTTGGCAATGAAGGGTTAGATTCTTTCAGGCTTTTAATGACGCTTCCTAAAACTGGTGTAGACTCTTTGAGAGTTTTGTCAACACGTCTTACTAATCCTGGAAGAGGATCAGTACGTTGTTTTCGGTAAGGTCCATTTTGAATCTTGTTATTCATTATTTCATCATAGTCCTCTTTGTTCATGATTACTGTTTTGTTTCCTTTGTCAGCTTTCAGATAGAAAACTGGTTTCTGGTTAAGTTCTTTGATTATTCGTTGTTCTTTCAGGTGTTCTTTGTTCAATTTGTTTTGTTGTGTGTTTTGAATAGTGTTAGCTGTTTGTGTTCTGATTTCCTGAATCTGTGGTGTCTGTAAATTGTTCGTGTTGATAGCTGTTTCAATGTCGATTATGGTTTGTGTTGAATCTGGTTTAGAGTGTACTGCGTAGTTAGTCCTTAGGAAATCCCAGGTGAACTTTCTTAACAATCTCCTGTTAACATTACTGTAAAAATCCCTGAAACAAAACCTGAAGGAAATTATTTTTTGCAGTAATTTCTTGACGAATTTTTTAAAGGAATTCTGGAAGAAACACATCAGCATAGGGCGATGCAAAGTCTGGATGATTAAAATGCATTACCTGCTCTACCTGCACGGATCAAACCACAAACACTCAAAAGTTAACTCGGGAGCAGTCGAGTCGTGTACTGAGTAACACGCACCATGAAAAATGTACGCTTGTGGTATACAACGTGAGCGTGGCGTCGTTGCAGGTAGTCGAAGACGCGACTGCTCGCGGGTTAAATTTGTTAGCTTGATGGACATAAGCACAGTAGAATTGTTCACTGATGTAAATAAGAAACGCAGAATTTTGCATACAGATCTCATTTATTTATCGGCTACATTGGTCACTTATTTTGATCGAACGGTTGAACTAATATCCACGAATCATCATTCTCGAAAAACACAATCCTTCGTCGGAATTATTGAATGGATACCAGTTCATATACTTGGGATCGTCTTTATCGCCGTACAACCCGTTGAGGTTACTGTGGGTAAAAAATGCCATTAAAATTTTGCACTGTCGTCGAACACGAAGTAGTTTATCTTACCTGAAAGAGCAGTCCTTGTACCACCAAGCTCCAACCCTTTCGACCGCGCAGTTTTTATCTTTGTGGCCTCCCTTTTTGCCACCCTTTTCCTTACGGCCGGTGAAATCCTGCGTTTGGAACCACATAGGATGGTTGTATCTCAGCCCGTCGCCGGCCGTTCCACAGTACGCGCCCAGCTTCTTCAAATTGTAAGCTTCGATTTCACTTCCCAGCTCGAATTCGTCATACTTGGCGTACTTGGTCTCACCCTTGAAACTCTTCAACTCGACCAGCAACTGGGTGTTCCGCCAGGCCGTCAGCTTGTGGATCTTCTCCAAACCGTACCAAAACTCGCCGGTGAGCTTGCCGAAGCCCCGTTTGTAGTCGGAGAAGTTGCGGAAGAAATCCTCGGATCCATCGAATCGGGACTGGATCACCAACCAACCGCCGCCGAAGAGTTTTTGCTCGCAGTACGCCCCGAAGGATGGCGAATGAGGGAAAGGTTTTAACTCGTACGGTCCGGATACTTTGGTTGGTTCCTCGGCGCACGATTTGAACGGTCCGTTGTAACAGTACTCAAGGGGTTCTTTATAGCTCCGCAGCTCGGTGAGAAGATCCTCGAACGTTTTGGCGGATACTTCCGCGGACAAATGGATGATCAAAACTGCCAGCGCAGCCACTAGCGATGTTGAACGAGACATTGTGAGCACTTCGAATGAAAAAGGAAACTGGCACTGGGATATTAACGTTATGCATTTTTATTAACTTTCGGTACCCCAGTTATTCCGTTCTGAAGAGTAAGAAAAATCGCCAAAGTCAGGTAATTTCAGTCCTGTGGGCGAGACAATATAAACTATCAAAATAATCGAGGTAGATAGTTGCTCAGAAAGTTGAAAACATTTTGTTACGGGCTTCAATTAGTCGGGTATTATTTCAAAGGTAAATTTTTGTATCTACCTCGATAAAATAACAAAACCGTAATGTGTCGGAAGCATCGTCGGGAAACGCCCAGAAGTCCACGTGATTTTGTACGTTATACGGGTAGATCGCAAACGCGTGACAGTATTTCTTCTGTTTTCCTATTAGGTTTTATACTGTGTTTTACAATGATCTGATCACCTAATTTTTTTGGTTTTTTTTTTATTCGGGAAATTAAGCTACCGCTAATTCTTCACAGAAAAGTCACATTGATATTGGAAGAAAATTCCACGAGAACATTTTTTTCGCGATTCAGAGTCACTCATTTGAATGAATGAAATTTGAAGCTCGCTATGCCTTGATATGTCATATTCAGAGATTTTTTTTAAAAATACACGCTATTCGAATTCAACTTGCCACCGATTCAAAAAGATTTCATAATTTTGAAAACATAATCATTGAAGGAAAAGGAATAACAGCAAATTATTGCCCCTAGAATAAATTTTACTGCAATTTTCTTCAACTGCATCAATAAATTTATGAATCAAACAGCTGTAATAGTAGTTTACGCAACAAGGTGCAGAATGAAGATTTTTACAGCACGAATTGTACATTTATCCAACGAGGCTTGCCGAGTTGGATAATTACGAGTGCTGTAAAAATCGAGTTCTGCACCGAGTTGCGTACAACGTTTTTTGCACCTTCATAAATTACCACTTGAGTATAGTTTTTAACTAAACTTTTTCATCAGACTGCACACTGATGTTCATAGCCATGATTAAGGAAGTCTGATCGTAGCCTATCATAGCAGGTTATACTGTGCAGTTGTCACAATTTTTCAAACCTGCGTCCAGAAAGCATCAATAAGTTGATCAAAACTGAAAACAGTTCTGTAATAGTTCATTACGCAACGCAAATCAATGCTGTAATGAACCATTACAGCACTGTTAATTTGGTGTGGGAAAGTATGCCTTTTCCTGTCAGATTTGCGTGAGGTAAAATGGCCTATTACGATGAGAAGTTGCAAAAAAGTATTTACCCAACTAACAATCGCAAGCCGCAAACAAGCATGCATGCTGAATTGTTGCTTTATAATAGTAATGATAGCTGAACTAAACTATTGATGCACACATTACTGTATAAATGCTTTTCCAATTATAAAAGTAGCCAATGTTCAACAGTTCGTATCGGCATTAGCAATGTGAGTTCAAAACACCTTTCAAGCGTTTAATTAGACTTTTATTCGACTTGCAGTAATTCCTTTACCAAATAGTTTAACAAGACCTTTTTCTGCTTCTTGTTAAGTTCATTCAAAAATTTGCACATGTATCTGCATAATGTGTTTTTCTCAAGTCAAATAAGCGCTTTGGTTTCATCATCCTTCGACTCAGGGTACGGGGTGAAAAACACGTGTTTTTACTGAACATCTGCTGAATTAATGTGGTGTTCAGTTGTTAACCATAATGATCTGTGCCAATTAACCACTGCTGAATAGGAGTCCAAGTATGATCATTATTAACCTTCCGTAACTCGCGCGGTTGGCTACCTGTGTCAGCACCACGCTAATGCTGAGTACAAAAAGCGAGATTTTTTCAACGTGTTGTACAAAATACAACAGCGCGATCGCTCGAGGGTTAAACCACGAGGAGATTATGTTTTGATTTGAGCGCTTCAATTCATCATTTCTAGGAAGACGCAAATAGAAAGGCATATGGCTGGCAATCAACGGGACTCGATTTCGAATCTTGATTAAGGTAAATTTGTGTGTAGCTATTATATCACAATAGTTG
This sequence comes from Aedes albopictus, assembly GCF_035046485.1. NCBI lineage: Eukaryota > Metazoa > Arthropoda > Insecta > Diptera > Culicidae > Aedes > Aedes albopictus. The sequence goes on from NC_085138.1 coordinate 340,535,523, forward strand.
TTCACTGCATAAGTGCCAATCATAAACGCTCGTGGAAATGGAAAATTTTTGCATTTTATTCATTTTTGATCATTTTTATTAAAGCTAAATAACAGCTTTACTATATAGTTATAAAACGATTTAACAACAAACAGTTCAGTTGGTACACACCACGATGCTTTATAGTTTCTCCAAATTTGTGTGAACAAAACCTGAACAAAGGTTGTGCCTGAAAATTATTCAAATGTTATACCATAGACTTAATACAGTGTCATGCTAAATTAACTCGTCGTAAAGTTGCGTGTGAAATGAGTGATTGTTAGTTGGGTAGGTACTAAATGGATGAATCCCAACGCAAAATAAATCAAACACCAATCAAAAGCTGCTGTCTTAGTCAAATTCACACAACGGCATCAATGGCGAGCGCACCGAAACAATTTTAACCCAGACAGACCAATTTTACAAACATTATCCTTAAAACATTTTTTGTGCAGGTTTTGTTGGCGTTAGACAATTTATTTGGAAATTTATTCGGAAATCACTTGGTAATTCGTTCGGAAATTTATGTGACAATAGTTTTGGATTTTTTCAATTCTTTGGGACCTTCTTCGAAAATTTCTCAATTGATTTTAGAATTTTTTGGGCAATTATTACAGTTACAGACATTTCTACGGCATACTATCTGATTTTTTTTAAATTTCCTACAGCAGTTCTTCTGGTAATATTTAACCCTCTAATACCCAAATTTTTGATTTTGATCTAAATATAATTTTTCGTCATCTAAAATCGATTTAAACATGTTTTGGAAGATGATTCTTTTTAATTTTCGATTTCGTGAATTTCAGTTTTTGATTTTTATAATTTTTATTTTTTAACATCCCCACACTTTTATATTTTTCCTGGAAGCCTATCTGAGGTACGGATTTTTTGAGATGAAAACATTTTGAGATTTTATGATTATTGTTGAAATATTATTATTTTATTTTTTTTTCATAGAATTTTTTTTCCGTGTAATTTTAAGGAAAATAAGTTTAGAGTGTATTCGATTCCCTTAAACTGTTAAACATGGGTAGAATGATTTCGGAAAAAATTAAAATATGTTAATTGTAGCGATTAAATACAAAATAAACAATGATTTCTAAAAGGTGACTAAAACATCAATTTTTCAATGATTTAAAAAAAAACGTAATTGCGTTTTAAAATACACCAAAAACCATTTTGAGATATACAAAACAGCCTTAAATATCAGCCAAAAATATAAAAAAAAAACAGATTTTCCACGAAACAAAAATTACAAAAATGCTCAAACTATACCCCGTCTAAAGGCGGGGTTGGGTATTAGAGGGATAACCTCTTACGGGAATTATACAGGGGATAGACAAAATGATCGGGACAGGCAAAATTTTCACTTTTCAAAAAATGTTCAATTAGCTGTAACTTTTCGAAAAGTGCATAAAATATTCCCAAATTTTTACTGTAAGTTCTTCAACTAGTTGTGTATCAGTGGACAAAATTTGGAAAATTCTTCACAATTCTTCACGAAGTTATAAAGATTTTTGAAAAAGGTAAAATTATTCGATAGCCAACTTTGAGCTGTTATATCTCCGGATTCAATGAACCGAATGTAATGAAATTTTGACCATTAATGACTTATATAATGAGCTGAGAAAAACCATTGACTTAACTTAATATTCTCAACACGGAAGAAAATTATAACGATTAGATTATTTTTCTAATAAAACACCAAATTATCCAAAACATTAACATCGTTTCAAAATTCAAGATGCAAATTATAGTTCATTTATTTTCCCTCTAATTGACTTATATATAAATGCGTTTTGAAGGAAAGTAACAACATAGCCGCCAATAAATTGAAAAAGTAATGGGATGCATATTAAAAATAGACCAATTTACTAAAAAATCGTGAAAAAAATAAAATCGCTATAACTTTTTCGCTTGTTAAAAATTTCAGTTAAGTCAAATGTTTTCCAGAGTTCATTATATAAGTCGTGAATGGTCAAAATTTCATTGCAATCGGTTCATTGAATCCGGAGATATACAAGCTCAAAATTGGCTATCGGATAATTTTATCTTTTTCAAAAATCTTTATAACTTCGTGAAAAATTGTCCGATCTTTTCCAAATTTTGTCCACTAATACACAACTAGTTAAAGAACTTACAGTAAAAATTTGAGAATATTCGATGCACTTTTCGAAAAGTTACAGCTAGTTGAACACTTTTTGGAAAGTGAAAATTTTGACTGTCCCGATCATTTTGTCTATCCCCTGTATATTATCAAACTAGCTGTCCCGGCAAACTTTGGCTTGCCAAGTTGAAGCGGTTTGACACTTGATAAGGTCATTGCAGCACGGCACTCTAAATTCACTAAGGACTAAGGACCAGAATCACAATCTAGCGGAACTAAATTAAATACTCCAAAACGAAGCATTTTCGACCCATGGTGTCTATTTTTTTTTTTTTTTTATTTTTTTTATTTTTTTTTTATTTTTTTTTTTTTTATTTTTTTTTTTTTTTGATCTGTATTAACGAGATTTTTAGCCCTAGGCTAGTTCATCTCGGGGGACCCACGCTTTACTTCCCTTCCGAAGGAAGAACTCACATTTTGCGAGTTTGTCGGGAGTGGGATTCGATCCCAGGTCCTCGGCGTGATAGTCAAGTGTTCTAACCATCACACCAGGTCCGCTCCCTTCCGACAAAGTTGTTTGACATCAGCAGAGGCATCTATTGCCAAGAACGTAGTAGTTCGCAACTCGTCCGCATAGGTGGCGCCACCATCCAACTTCTTTGTTTTACGTCCTAGAGACTTGGCGTCTTCGGCAAAGTTGTTTATTTTGGCAAAATAAACAACTCTTTCTCAGACGTCAAAATTCCACAGCCTACTGTTTTCGAGTTATTTTAAAAATAAAACCAATCAATGAAAAAACAGTTTTTTAACCGTTATGTGGCCGGCAAACTTTTTGCTTTTTTCTACACCGTGTATTTTAAATGGGTGCTGGGTACCCGGGTACCCTGCCGGCCACATAAGGGTTAAGCAAATTTTGACATTTTTATCAGAAACCATGTGAGTTTATTTTTTTTTCCTAATGCATATGTGTCAAACCAAACACATTGTACGGGAATATGTTGAATATTATCATTAAAAATTAAAAATAAAAATACAAATTCGAAAAAACAGTGTGAATTTCATTGGAATTTCATACCTGAATATCTCACAAAGCGCAAAAAATCGCAACTTCAAATTTTCAGCAAATACGAAGCAATACTAGGTAAACATACTGCCAAAAATTTGGAGAGGTATTTTTTGGTGTTTTTGAGATAATAGCTTTTTAGTAACAGTATAAATATAAGCAGTGCCAGCATGTAACTTTTTACTGTTACACATTATATATTATAAATAAAACACTGTGCAGAGTCAGTGTGGAATTAGTCATTATCGGAGGAATTGAATTTCTCTATAAATATTGAAGTTACTCTATAAATATCAGTAATTTTTGAATAACTTTGTAATTTTAAAAGCTAGCGTTTTTCAATGTTCAGCAAAAACATGTATTTTTACATTCCAAACAACTTTGTAGAAGACGCAAAAAATCTAAAAAATCCCGTTAAAAAGTTATGATGAAATATATGATTTCTAGGGGCCATGCACATACAACGCAATATATCTCGTGAAGTATGAGATTCAGCATTATGGCGTCTTTGACTAAGTTGTTCAAAATTGCATTTTGCACAACTTTGCCGAAGACATCAAAAGTCTATCTGCATTTTTCGAAAAAATATTTTTTTCATCTCACTTATAGGTGGATTGATCATTCAACTCTTTACGTCAAAAGAAGCGCCTTGTTTAATGTAGAAACTTCTCCGAAGAAACTATATCGCAAAAATCATCGGTTGAAACGTTATTAAAAAAGCGCACGAAATCGGCAAAATAAAACACTGTGCTCTGGGAAGTTGTCCGTAAATTTATCGAGATATTTCATCGGCAATTTGTTTTACCATTTTTGGAATTCATCGGGACTTAGTTTGTCAAGGCTATTTGCATTCAAAAATGTATTTGACAAATCTTTCGGTCATTCCTTTTCAAAATTCATGCAGCAATACTTTTGTGAATTCCTTCTGAAATTTATATGAGATCTTGTAGGGTGCGGGCACTGGTTTTGGCCAGGGGAATAATTTTTATAAAAATAACCAATAATCCAATGAAAACTACCAATGTGTTAAATGAAAGGTTTCGGTCTATACTTGATTAGAAAAATGCAGAAATCAAGCTAATACTTGATTTTCGTATCAAAAGTGGTACTGGCCAAAATAGAAGCATTGTTGCAGTTTTGGCCATATTCTCAGCTTTGGTTTCTATTTTGGCCAATCACGTGTATTTCTTATGGGAGTGGCCAAATTAGAAGCACCCTGGCCAAAATAGATATATGGGAGCTGATTTTTGAAGAAAACATATTTTTTTCTTCCAGTTTTTAATGTATGGTTTTCACAGCTGTAATCATCATATTATATTAGAATCTACTAGTAAAAAATAAATTTATGCCGATTTGGATCGTAACAGGCTGAATACCGCACTATGGCCAAAACTCCGTGCTGGCCAAAACTGAAGCTTCTACCCTACCGACTTTTCGAACCCTCTAAGCAGAATACCCTCTTCGAATGAGTGTAATCAGTTTCGTACCTTTTAATTCCGCCCTATGTTGCTTATCCTGTGACAGATACGCGTATTTCGACTACCACTTGTAATCTTTCTCAGTGTCAGTTATCCACTCATCCACTGGATAACTGACACTGAGGAAGATTACAAGTGGTAGTCGAGATACGCGTATCTGTCACAGGATAAGCAACATAGGGCGGAAATAAAAGGTACAAAACTGTTTATATGAGAATTTTTTAGAATTTTTTAGACGAATTTTCCAGACGTTTAGGTATTCCCATGGCAGTTCCTTTGGAAAGGTCCTCGGCAATGCTTTTGTAACTTGTTTCTAAAAGTTGTTCGTGAATTTCATCACCAATTTAATTTTTGGTTTCTTATGCAATTCTTTTGGAAACTGTTTTGGTATTGCTTTTTTCACTAAAAATTTTCCTTGCTTCGCTGAACAACATGACGTTTTCTTCCAGCGAAGGCTTACGCGATACAGAAATTCGCTGAATTTCACACTAACACTGCAGAAAATCTGTCAACAATAACTCAATACACATGCATTTTCAGCGAAAAGATCTATTTGCGTGACAACAATCCACTCCCATGACTACCGGGCGGCCGCCGTCAAATATCAGGATTGCCAACTGTCCGGCGACTGCTGTCAGTTTTCTTTGTCGCCGAATCTGGCGCTGGGTCTTCGGCGCGGAAACCCAAAGGTGGGAATAAAATTTTGGGGTTTGCGCGCAATAATTGCTTTGGCAAATTTGTTTTGTTTTATTTTTGTAATTTTTTTTTTTTTAAATCTGCGGCAATTCTTTTAGAATTCCTTCAGCCATTCCTTTGGAAAATCTTCAAAAAATTATTTGCGAGTTTATTTAGCGCTCTTAACGGAATTCTTTTGGCATATTTTATTTTAAAATTCCTTCAGCAATTTCTTTGATAATTCTTTTCGAATCTGTTTCGGAAGTTTTTTAAATTGATTTGTCTAGAGATGGAACAGCTTCGGACTGGAAGTTCGAACATTAATTGGTTTGTAAATTTGCTTTGGAAATGCTTTCACAGTGTCTCAAGAGATGCCTTTGACAATTCTTATTGGTATTTCTGTGACAAATTCGTTGGACAACCCATTCGAAAAATCCTCTGGGAGCTTTTAAGGCAATTTGTATCGAGATTCTTCAGTTATTTCTTTGGAATCTCCTCAGGCAGTTTTTAAATTTCTTTGGCAATTCCATTGACATTTCCAAGTGAACATGTTTGAATTTACAAAGAAATTTTCCAAAAAAAATATACAGAGAAATTTCAAGAGGCATTACCAAAAAAGCTTTCTCTGAAAATATCGGGTAAGATATTAAAGGAATTATAGACGCGTTTTTTTTTTAAAGACATGGCCGTAAAAAGTGACAAATAAATCGTCAAAAGTTTTCCGAAATAAATATTCCTAAAATTTCCTAAAAGAATTGTCGATGTAATTCCCAAATGAATTACCGACGAAATTTCCAATGATTTTGCCGAACGAATATTAGGAAAACATTGCTTAAAAATAGAACAAAAATAGATTTCAAATCGTCAAATGGAAAGTCGAAAAATTTCCGCTCTACTGTAATTTTTTTCCACTTTTTCGAACTCAGGGCATGATTCTGCACTTAAAATGGCCATCAGCTTACCGAGTCCAAAAACGCTGTAAACTAGTAAAATCTTTCCTAAATTTCACAAAACATATATTTTTAGAATGTCTACTAGGAATTTCTCCTCACTGGGACAAAGCCTGCTTCTCAGCTTAGTGTTCTATGAGCACTTCCACAGTTATTAACTGAGAGCTTCCTCTGCCAATGACCATTTTGCATGCGTATATCGTGTGGCAGGCACGAAGATACTCTATGCCCAAGGAAGTCAAGGAAATTTCCTTTACGAAAAGATCCTGGACCGACCGGGAATCGAACCCGTCACCCTCAGCATGGTCATGCTGAATACCCGTGCGTTTACCGCCTCAGCTATATGGGCCCTAGAGTAGTCTATGGGTTGCTTAATTCCAGCTGGTATATCTAAATGACTTCTTAGGATTTGCGTTTTTGGCGAACGACTTTAAATATGTTTATCGGAGAAACTTGGTAATCTCAGTTTTGAATAGAAATTATTTATTCGCCCTGGCTATTCTTGCTACAATCCCTAACGCAACATATTGAAGAAGCTCTGGAAGAATTCCACGTGTTTTTTCTCAGAGGAAACTCTGGGGGAGCTCTGAGAGAATTTCTTGGTGATTTTATTAAAAAAAATGCTGGTGGAATTCCTGTAGAAATCTTTCAAGAAATTCGTGGAGAATTCTTCGTCCTTAAGAAACTTTGGCTAAATTTTGCCGAGTCAAAAGTTTCTGCAAAAAAATTGCTGAGATTCAGCAAAAAAAAAAGTTGACCCCTTGAACTCGATGGAATTTAGCAATACATTGCGGAAAGCGTTTTGTTTACATAAAGCAATTCTCGGAGGCATATCCTCGTGCTCTTCATGGCGTAGCGTCTAACGTTTGATATTCATGCACAAAAAAACACGTGTTTGATGATCAAATTGAGATTTGAATTGTGAAAAATAATCCACGTGCTCCGGTGGGAATCGAATCCACGACTCCCAATTCGCTCCACTGACGCTTATTTCCTCCAAGATACCAAGCCACTTGACTCGAAAACTGTCGTGAGCGTCGGACTCTGTCTATGCGATGTCTTATCGGTATGATAACTAGTGTGCCGTCGAGCTCTCGACCGACTGATTACGGTAGTGTGACAAAAGCACGGTACAAATGTCAATTTCTCGATTTGGGCTTAGCTAACGACAATTTTCGAAATAGTTTCTCTCCGGTGCTTACATTCATGCACATAGCACACACCAGAGACGAGTAGATGTTCAGCGTTGGGCAATTTTGAATCGATGTTCGCAACATCGATGTTTTTGTTCCGAATAACACAGCGCAACATTTTTTTTGTCTCAAGAGCAAACTTATGTGTCTCCGAAGGATTTTGGGCCGCTGAATCCGAATCCGGGCTCAGATTTGCTCCAACACGTCACAATTTTGAGCTATACCTAATCACTTAAAACTAGCAAATTCGATTTGGTAAAACGAAATATTTTGCATAAGTCGTTAATTTAGATCTTAATTAACCAATTAACCTTTTGATTGCTTAAAAAAAATATTTCCTTGCTTAATGCCTTGCAGTCAAAAAAGCCCAAAATCGCATATTTTGCCCTATAAATTGAGGTATAGCTCAAAATTGTGACGTGTTGGAGCAAATCTGAGCCCGGATTCGGATTCAGCGGCCCAAAATCCTTCGGAGACACATCAAGGGCGTAGCCAGGGGGGGGGGGGGCAGGGGGGGCCGTGCCCCCCCCTGACCGATCAACTATATTCTAACTTAACTGAAAAATGATCAGAGCTGTTTTTGACTAGTAAAAATAAAATTCTCCTGCATCCTCGTATTTTTTTAATGTATGCAGGAATTCCTTCGGAAATTCTTGGAGGAATACCTTCGAAAATTCCTGAGGGTATTCTTTCGGAAATACCTGGAGGAATTCCTTTAGAAATTCCTGAACGAATTCCATCCAAAATTCCTGGAGGAATCCCTTCGCAAATACCTGAAAGAATGCCATCGGAAATTCCTGAAGGAATTCCTTCGGAAATTCCTGGAGCAATTCTTTCGGAAATTCCTTGGACAGTTCCTTGGGAAAATCTTGGATGAATACCTTCGGAGATTAGTGGAGGAATTCTTTCAGAAATCCATAGAGAAATTCGAGAGGAAATCCTTAGGTGAATTCCTTACGAAATTCCTGGACAAAATAATTCCAAGCTTCCTGGAGGAATGCTTTTGGAAATTCCTGGAGGAGTTCCTTCGGAAATTGCTGGACGAATGTCATTGAAAATTCCTGGAGAAATTCCTTCCGAAAGTCCTAGAGGAATTCCTTCGGAAAGTCGTAGAGGATTTTTTTCGGAAATACTTTTTGGATATTTTTTTTGAAATCGGAAATTCCTGGAGGAATTCTTTCAGAAATTTCGGGAGGAATTCTTTCGGAAATTCCGAGAAAAATCCCTTCGGAAATTGCTGGGCGAATTTCATTGGAAATTCCAGGAGGAATTCCTTCGGAAATTCCTGCAATAATTTCTTCGGCAATTACTGGATGAATTCCTTCGGAAATTGCTGGACCAATTCTTTTGGATATTCCTGGAGGAATTCCTTCGGAAATTCCTGGAGGAATTCCTTCAGAAATTCCTGGAGGATTTTTTTCGGAAATTCGTTTTAGATTTTTTTTTTTTGAAATTCCTGGAGAATTACCGTCGGAAATTCCTAGCAGAATTCCTTCGGAAAATCCTGAAGGAATTCTTTCGGAAATTCCGGGAGGAATTCCTTCGGAAATTCCATTAGGAATTCCTTTAAAAATTCCTGGAGGAATTCTTTCAGAAATTTCGGGAGGAATTCTTTCGGAAATTGCTGGACGAATTCCTTTGGAGATTCCCGGAGGAATTCATTCGGAAATTTCAGGAGAAATTACTTTCGGAACTCCTGGAGGAATTCTTTCGGAAATTTCTGAAGGAATTCCATCGGAAATTGCTGGAGGAATTCCATTGGAAATTCCTGGAGGAATTCCTTCCAAAATTCTTGGAGGAATCCCTTCGCAAAATCCTGGAAGAATTTCTTCTGAAATTTCTGGAGAAATTCCATCGGAAATTCGTGAAGGACTTCGTTCGGAAATTACTGGAGGAAATTGCTGGACGAATTCCTTTGGAGATTCCTGGAGGAATTCATTCGGAAATTCCAGAATGAATTTCTTCAGGAATTCCTGGAGGAATTCTTTCGGAAATTCCGGGAGGAATTGCTTCGGAAACTCCTGAAGCAGTTCCTTCAAAAAATCCTGAAAGAATTCCTTAAAAAAATTCAGAATTCTTGGAGGAATCCCTTCGCAAATTCCTGGAAGAATTCCTTCGGAAATTCCTGAACGAATTCCTTCGGAAATTTCTGAAGGAATTCGTTCGGAAATTCCTGAACGAATTCCTTCGAAAATTTCTGGAGGAATTCCTTTGGAAATTCCTTGGGGAGTTCCCTCGAAAAGTCTTGGATGAATACCTCCGGAAATTTCTGGAGGAATTCTTTCAGAAATCTATAGAGAAATTCCTGAGAAAATCCTTGGATGAATTCCTTTAGGACATTCCTGGAAAAAAATCATTCCAAATTTCTTAGAGGAATGCTTTTTATGATTGCTGGAGGAATTCCTTCGGAAACTACTGGACGAATTCCTTTGGAAATTGCAGGAGGAATTGCTTCGGAAATTGCTGGAATAATTTCTTTGGAAATTACTGGAAGAATTCCTTCGGAAATTCCTAGAGGTATTCCTTCGGATATTCCTGGAGAATTTTTTTCGGAAAGTCTTTTTCGATTTTATTTTTGGGAATTCCAAGAGGAATTCCCTCGAAAATTCTTGGAGGAATTTCTTTACAAATTCCGTTAGGAATTCCTTCAAAAATTCCTGGAGGAATTCTTTCAGAAATTCCGGGAGGAATTCCTTCGGAAATTGCTGGACGAATTCGTTTGAAGATGTATGGAAATTCCTGCAGGAATTCTTTCGGAATTTCTTCGGAAATTCCTGGAGAAATCCCTCCGGAATCTCTTGGATGCATTCCTTCTGAAATTCGTGGAGCAATTATTTCGGAAATTCCTGGAGGGATTGCTTTAGAGATTCTTGGAGAAATTTCTTAAAAATTTCCGGAGGAATTCCATTGGAAATTCCTGGAGGAATTCCTTTGGAAATTCCTTCGGAAATTCCTGGAGAAACTCTTTTGGAAATTCCTGAAGGATTTTTTTTGGAAATTCCAGGAAGAATTCCTTCAGAAATTCCAGGAGAAATTCTGTCGGAAATTCCTGGAGAAATTCCTTTGGATATTTCCAAAGGAATTTCTCCATGAATTTCCGATGTAATTCCACCAGGAATTTTGCGAAAGAAATTCCTTCAGAATTTTCCGAATGAATTCCTCCATGTGTTTCTGAGAGAATTCCTCCAGGAATTTCAGAGGGAAATCCTCCAGGAACTTCCGGAGAAATTCCTCCAGGAAATTTCGGAAAAATTCCTCCACAAATTTCTGGAGGAATTACTCTAGGAATTTCCGGAGGAATTCCTCCAGGAATTTCCAAAGGAATTCTTCCAGGAATTTTCAAGGGAATTCCTCTTGGAATTTTCAAAGGATTTCCTCCTGAAATTTCCGAAGGAATTCCTTCATGAATGTCCGATGAAATCCCTCCATGAATTTCCGAAGGAATTCCTCCAGAAATTTTCCGACGGGATTCCTCTACGAATTTCCGAAGAAATTCTTCTAGGAATTTTCAAAGGAATTCCTCTTGGAATTTTTAAAGGGTGTCCTCCTGGAATTTCCGAAGGTATTCCTCCATGAATGTCCGAAGGAATTCCTCTATGAATTTCCGAATGAATTCCTTCAGGATTTTTGCGAAGGAATTTCTAAAGAATTTTCCGAAGGAATTCTTACATGAATTTTCAAAGGAATTCCTCCAGAAATTTTCCGACGAAATCCCTCCACGAATTTCCGAAGAAATTCCTTAAGGAATTTCCGGAGGAATTCCTCCAGGAAATACCGAAGGAATTTCTCCATGAATTTCCGAAGGAATTCCTCCAGGAATTTTGCGAAGGAAATCCTAAAGCATTTTCCGAAGGAGTTCCTCCATGAATTTCCGAAGGAATTGCTCCAGAAATTTTCCGAAAGAATTCATTCACGAATTTCTGAAGAAGTTCCTCCACGAATTTTGCGAAGGAATTTCTAAAGAATTTTCCGAAGGAATTCTTACATGAATTTTCAAAGGAATTCCTCCAGAAATTTTCCGACGGAATCCCTCCACGAATTTCCGAAGAAATTCCTTGAGGAATTTCCGGGGGAATTCCTCCAGGAAATACCAAAGGAATTTCTCCATGAATTTCCGAAGGAATTCCTCCAGGAATTTTGCGAAGGAAATCCTAAAGCATTTTCCGAAGGAGTTCCTCCATGAATTTCTGAAGGAATTGCTCCAGAAATTTTCCGAAAGAATTCATTCACGAATTTCTGAAGAAATTCCTCCACAAATTTTCAAAGGAATTCCTTCAGGAATTTCCTGAGAAATTCCTCCATGAATTTCCGGATGAATTACTTCAGAAATTTCCGGAGAAGATCCTCCAGGAATTTCCGAAGGAGATCCTCCAGGAATTTTCAAAGAAATTCCTTCTGCAATTTGCGAAGGAATTCCTCCTGGAATTTCCGAAGAAAATCTTCCAGCAATTTCCGAAGGAATCCCTCCTGAAATTTCCGAGGGAATTCCTGCAGGAATTTCCGGTGGAATTCCTCCACGGATTTTCAAAGGAATTTCACCTGGAATTTTCAAAGGAGTTCCTGCCGGAATTTCCGAAGGAATTCTTTCGTGAATGTCCGAAGGAATTCCACCAGGAATTTTCGAAAGAATTTCTCCAAGAATTCCTTCACGAATTTCCAAAGGAGTTCCTCCATAAATTTCAGAAGGAATTCCTCCAGGACTTTTGCGAAGCAATCGCTCAAAGATTTTCTGAAGGAATTCCTCCATGAATTTCCGAAGGAATTCCTCCAGAAATTTCAGGAAGGAATTTCTCCAGGTATTTCCGAAGGAATTACTCCAGGAATTTCCGAAGAAATTCCTCCAGGAATTTTCAAAGGAATTTCTCATGGAATTTTCAAAGGATTTTCTCCTGAATTTCCGAAGGAATTCCTCTACGAATTTCCAAAGAAATCCCTCCCGGAATTTCCAAAGAAATTTGTTATGGATTTGCTTTGAAATACCTCCAAAAATTTCCGAATGAATTCCTCCAAAAATTGTTCACGGTTGTCCTCAAAAAATTTCCTTAGGATTTTCTCACATAATCCCTAAACGTGTTTCTGAAGGAATTTTTGAAGAAGTTTTTCAAGTTTTCATAGGAGTTTCGCAGTACATTTTTGAAGGAATTTCTTGAGGAATTTCCGAAGAAACTTCTCAAAGATCTTTCGCTGGAATTCCTTGAGGAATTTCGTAAAGATTTATAAAAAAAAACCGAAAAAAATCCTCAACGAACTTATCAAACAATTTCTCACAAAATTTCCGAAGGTATTCCATAAGACATTTCTGACATATGTCAAAATAAAATCCAAACGAACTCCTTTAACAATTTCCGAATTTTCCTTATCGAGGCATTTTTGAAGGAACTCTTCAAAGAATTTCCGAATGAGTTCCTCTAGGAAATAAAAAATCACAAAAAGCATTTCTTCAGGAATATTCGAAATATTTTTTCAATGAAGTTTTGAAAGATTTTTAAAGAAATACCTTATGGAATTTCAGAAGGGATATCTCAAGAGACTTTTAGTGATTTTTTTCAATATTCTCGAAAGAATTGCTTCAGGAATTTGGGAAGGAATTCTCACAAAAATTTCCGGATGAATTCCTCCAAGAATTTTTGAAGGAATTCCTCAAGGAATTTTCGGAAGAATTCCTCACGAAAACTCCGAAGAAGTTCCTCAAGGAATATTCTAAATCTATTTCAAAGAAATTCCTCAAGGAAGTATCGAAGAATCTTCTAAAGGGAATCGTAGAAGAACTCTCGAAGGAATGTCTTATGGAATTTCTCAAGGAGCTTTAGAAATGAAGGAATTCCTCATGAAATTTATGAAGAATTTATCAAGGAATTTCAGGTGGAATTCCTCATGGATTTTCGAAATAAATTCCTGAAATTATTTTTTATTGTTTCCTTTAAAAAAATCCGAATGCATTCCTCTAGCAACTTCCAAAGAATTCCTCCAGAAATTTCCGAAGGAATTCCCTTAATTCCGAAGGAACTCATTAAAGGATTTTTCGAAGAAATTTCTCCAAAAATTTTTTAGGGTATTCCTCAAGGAAAGGAATCTTAGTTTGATTGGAATTATTGAAAGAATTCCCGGAGAATTTCTTGAAGTATTTTCTGGAGCTTCTCAAGCGGATTTCTGGTGGAATTAAGAATAATATTGGTAAATAATTACTTGGGAAATTCTCAAAAGAATGCATGGTGAAATTCGTAATAAAACTTCTGGAGGAATTATTGAAGAAATTTCTGAAAGTATTCCCAACGGAATTACTGCAAGTTTTCCGTAGGTGATTTCTTCTGGAATATCTACATCAAAATTATCTGGAAAAATATTAAAGAAATTTCTGGAGAAACTGCTGGATAAATTCAAATTCATGATGGCATTTGTTAAGAAATTCCTGAAGCAATATCTTGAGGAATTCCTCAGGATTATAATCATATATGATTCTTCCATTGAACCATTCCTGTTAATCACCCATATTTCATACTTCACTTTTTTTTTTTAAATGATGAAGTATTTGAACTCTTTGTTACTGCAAAGTGGTTTTAAGTTTAAGGGTGCTCGCCCCCCTCTGGCCGAAAAGCTGGCTACGCCCTTGAGACACATAAGTTTGCTCTTGAGACTGACAAAAAGTTATTTTTTGTTACGCTGTGTAATCGATTTTTTGAATCGATGTTGAAGCCCCATAAAATTGACCAAATCGATGTTTACTAAATCAAAATACTAAATTTTCAAAAAGAAAAAAAAATCAGAATGCGCTGTCTCAACGTTACATCCATTTTCAACCCATTGTCGTCAATTGAATTTATTCAGACAAATAAAACATCCCATGAATATGCACTCGATATTGCAAACGGGTCATTTAAAGTTTTGTAACATTTCATATTATCGAATCGATGTGAAAACATCGATTCAAGCATTCGAATAAATAGGTGAATCGATTCTGCTGGTGTGATTCTAATCGATTCACAAAAATCGATGTCGCAGCCACATTTGCGCAATGCTAAGATGTTCATCTTATTCCATGCGAAAGATATTTGGATTGTCAAAAAGGAACAAACCATGTGCATTAGCGGAATCGATTTTTTTCATAATTCAAATCTCAATTTGTTCATGAAACACGCGCTTCATACGATACACGTGTTTCTGTTGTGTGCATGAATATCAGAGCAATCAAATATTGTAATTTCCACTTGGGTTGGTTAGCCTTAGCAAAAATCAAGAAATTGACATCTTTTTATAAGCTTTCTCCCTCCTCTCTGCATATAAAGCTATGTTCAATTAGAATCCGGAATCATGTCACATTTTCTATTGGCGCTCTCAATGAACATAATCATCATTCTTTTGCAGCACTCTAATCATACACTAATCCTCTTTAAATGGTGAAAATTTCATCGATTTTCTTGCAACGCGTGAAAAGTTATTTCAGATTGAAGACAAGAGGTGGAAAAAAATCTTGCACAAAAACGTTGAAAATTTAGCGTGGTCAGGTACGACAGTCGCGAACAATGTTAATATCGTCAAAACCATTATGTGTTATGTGCACAGATGTTGTTAACCATGGCATAAGGAAGTGTCCTCGGAAGAAAAAAGCTTGGATTCATTGATAAATCTGCTTTGAATTTGAAGATTTGGCAAGAAGTTCGAACTCTGGGCATGGTTTTTTCGCAACAAGATGATGAGAACCAATTCATACAAGAATGACAGCCTCAAGAATCGCGTGCTGCGTTTCAAAAACGCACACAAGAGAGGTTTTACCTATTTTGAGGAGCTGCCATGACAGCCGGAGACGTTCAGTGGTATCGTCACAGATGGGTAGTGTTTATCAACGAAAAAAACACTCAAAATTTCGCGTTTTCTCAATTCACTGAATTGCCCCTCATTTCGCAATAAAAAAAGTTTGGCAATTTTTCTTCGGAATCCTAGTCAGACTAGTCATGGCACTCAGGACACTGCATAGATGACCTGATTGTTGAACAAACTTGCGGAAGGGGCTGTTGCTAAAATTTACCACCGTTGTGCAGATTTTTAGAGAGGTCAACACTGAAAAAGTGAGAAAAAGTGTGAAAAAAAAAATAAATAATTTCAATGATGGGCGGAGATGAACCAGCCATCGACTGAAAGTCTCGATAATAAAGATAATAATAATAATTTCAATGATATTTTTCCATGAAAGTACAATAAATAACCTTTGTTTTGAGGGCTTCACCTTTTATGTTTGTTTTTCCATCCCTAAGATATACGTGATTTTGTCATTCCGGATTCTAAATGAACATAGCTTTATACAACTCATGTATATTTTTTTAAGATTCTTTAAGGGGTTATATATGTTGTGGTGCGTGAAAATAAGGAAAAGTTTGCTCTTTTGTAAAAGTATGAAATCATATTATTTAAAATTCTCGTTTTACGTCATATATAGTACAATATCAAATGTGTAGAATCAGCTTGAGAACTTGAAAAAAATAGACTAATTACCAAAGTTATAACATTTTCTGTAAAACGTGCCTTTTTTTAAAGATGTTTGCCGTGACTATGGTGACAGTCTAACGGCTCAACTGAAAGCACAAACCCAAAAGAAAACCGTTACTAGAGGACCTTGTGGTGTCCTTGAATGATCGGAATATTTTTTTTAGTATCCAAACGGGAACGATTTTTTTTTTCAGAAAAATCACTTTTTTATACAAAAAAATGTATGAAAAAATCACAAACACTGATGTTTTTTTTTTTCAAAATGTTGATCGTTTAAGGACACGACACATGAATAGCGAACACTAAAAAAAATTGGTTGAAATCGGCATTCTAGAGGTGAAAGGAAACACCTACTTTTTTAAATAAGAAAGTTGTTACCGCGGAACATGCAGCTGGCTACCCTATTACTATTGTAATTGAGGGAGCGGACCTGTTGTGGTGGTTAGAACACTTGACTATCACGCCGAGGACCTGGGATCAAATCCCACTCCCGACATACCCACAAAATGTGGGTTCTTCCTTCGGAAGGGAAGTCAAACGTGGGTCCCGAGATGAACTAGCCCTGGGTTAAAAATCTCGTTAATATAGACAAAAAAAATGTAATTGTTTATGCTATACACAGTAAAAAATGTTACATCATATAACCTGTAACAAAGAAACCCCGTCATATCGCACATATTTTTCCAACGTTTTTTAAATTTACAACTTGCTCTCAGTATGAAGTTTGCGTTCAACATTCCGCACAAGAAATTGTTGAATGTAAAATTCAATGAAATGGAATAGAAATTTAAATGTCAAATTGGTTTACATCAGGTGTAGTTTTCAGAAATTTTTGCTGTGTACTACGAATAAAAAAGTTCCTGCAGAGTTTTTGTTATTAAGTAAGTAATCTTAGAAATGAGATGAAATTTTCAAACTAATATGAAATTTAATCTAATTCATGATTTGCTAATTGTAATTCACCTATGCCTTGAATGCCGAGGACCTGAGATTGAATCCCACTTTCGACAAATTAACATAAACGTGAGTCCTTTTTCGAAAGTAAGGCCGTGCTTAATAGATTGTTCAGAAATGCTTTGAAAAATTCTCCAGAGATTCTTACAGGGTTTCCTTAAGCTAGTTCCACAAGTAATTTTTTCCCGATATTCCCACATCAATTATTTCAGAGGTTTCTCTAGGAATGTCTCAAAAGGTTCAATATCTTCCAAAAATAAGGACATCCTCCAGAATTTACTTCAAAACATCTAAAAAAATCTTTGAAAATTCGGCTAGAAATGATTTAAGGTATTTCCCCAAAGATATTCCTCCACAAAATCTACAACGATTTTTTTCAGGGGATTCTTAGGAATTTCACCAGCGATCGCTACACGAACTTCACCAGATACTACACAAGGAATTCCTCCTTTTCTATACCGAATAAGAACACTGTTTATCGGGACCGAACCAGCCAGGTCGTGGTGGAGACTTATAGTAGAATCTAACTGTGATATGGAGGAAATAAGTGATCTAGTCGCGATGGTAGTTCAGAGTAAACTAACGTTCACATATATTCCTTTCATCGTTTTCACCTCGGACGTTACAACCTCTCTTCGGAAAGACGAACATCAAATGACATATCGAATGCGCTAGGGGTGCGCAAGTAGTACATACATATCACCTCCATGGTTTACTCTAACAATTGATTCAGATTTTTTTTTTCTAGATTTATAGTAATTACTTTTTGGGGGGAGGGGGAGGGGGTCTGACCATAGTCTACGCTCCATACCCAAGCAACACACATGTTATATAACAGTTACGGCAGCGCAAGTTTTGGTTGTAAAGAAGTTTATTTTACGCAATTCCAACACAATGTTGAAATAACGCCGAATTAACTTCTATACAACCAAAACCTGCGCTGTCGTAACACTTATATAACATGTGTGTTGCTTGGGTACAAATTTCAAAATTTCTGTATGGACAAAAGTCTACGAGGGGGGAGGGTGCTGGTCTGAGATGGCCAAATTTTGGTCTACGTGGTTTATGAAGAGCCCCCAGGAGTTTAGTAAAGTGATTCATATTTCTCCTCAAATTCCCATAGAAATTTCTCAAAAAAAAAAAACTTTCAGAGATTTCATCAGAAATTCATCCAGATTTTTTTCTTGAAGCTAATTTTAGAATTGATCCAGAGATTGTTATTGGAATTCTTCCTAGGATTTTTATGAAGGTTTATATAAATTCTTCGCAATGCGAATGAAATCATTTTTTCATAACACTATTAATCCAAAGCTTTTAAATTAACCTTCACATGAAAATGCTGGCACTTCGTCAATTTTCATACGATTTTTTTGAAGTCCCCCTTATCGATCATAAATTGGTCCAAGTTTATTACACGCAAGTGGTCATGTAATATCCAGAACCATTCCGGAGATATTCTGGATTGTACTGGGGTCAGGGAGAGGGGGAGTTGTCTGTTTTGCCAAATGACCAAAAGTGATTATTTCGGGTGTTATTGTGTTTGAGAGGCCCTCGCGGAACCTGTTTTAGGTGTTCCGGAGTGGCCATATCAGTTGCTTCATACTTTAGACAGTTTTTTCAGCCCCATTCTCTTGAATTCATGAAGTTTGATAAGTCGCACGGCATGTTTTAGTTGCAAATCAGAAATGTCCCCAATGTCACCCCCGTGGAATCTATGCTAGATGTTCCGGGGTGGCCCTTTTAGTTGATACAGACTTCACGGTATCGTTTCTGACTCAGTCATTCAAAATCATGAAGTTTGATATGTCGCACGACATGTTTTGGATGGAAACCAGAAGTGACCTCAATGATGCCCCCGCGGAACCTGTCACGGTGAATCGGATGGGTCAACTTATTCAAATCTGATTATCGCAGTTGTGTTTTACTGTTCGCAATGAAAATTCCACTGAAAATCGATGGTTCAAACATAATAACACACGAAATAATCATTTTTAGCCATTTCGGCACCCTCCCTGACTCCAGTAAAATCCGGATCATCTCCGGAATGGTTTCGGATATTGCATGACCACTTGCGGTGCAATAAACTAGCACCTATTTATGATCGATTGAGGGCGACTTCAAAAAAAAAATTGAATGAAAATTGACGAAATGCCAGCATTTTGAAAATGAGATGTTGGGGGTCGGGTACGTGAAGGTTAAGATAGGAACACAATCTTCGCGGATAGAGGAAAAAGAGCTTAATAATAGTAGGGTATTGTGCCATTTGGGCAGGTGTACCTATTTTGGGCACTTGTTGCTATAACTAAGTCAATTTCAAACCTATTGATTTGAATTTTTGTACAAAGTTAGATACTGTAAGTGCCTAACTCTATACAAAATTTCAAATCAATCGGTTTGAAATTGACTTAGTTATTGCAGCAAGTGCCCAAAATAGGTACACCTGCCCAAATGGTACAAGACCCTATATGTTGATATTGAGATCATAATGTGATATTGATTTGATTGATATAAGATAAAATATCTAAACATAATTTTCAAAATTCACTCCTGGAGATAATGTTTAGAACTTGTAAGATCTAACCAATAGCAGCAAGCTATTCGCTTCAACTTGAAATATCGAACTTCGATATTTGTTCTGATGTTCCAGGAACATTTTTGAGATATTGTTTTCATATCTTTTATCTCTTATATCAATCAAACCTGTTCACGCCGAAGCGTGAATGTTAATATTTTGGCCACTCATCCTAGCCCATAGTGCGATCAGAATACTCATCTGCTTCGAAATAAATTTTGCCTCTATGCATACACCCCAAACCCAACGACATCTTCCACACGGTTGGTCATCAATCAATATACAACCAGTCTGGATAATAATGCGCATCGCCAACGTGTTGGAACAATAGTCATTTGTAGTCTGGGCCGTCTCCACACTGATTCGCAACAAACCAGCAGTACTTAGTTGATCGCCGATCGAAACAGATCATATAATGCAGCCGATGATCTGCGCTCCGCGCGCGACCTCTTGTCCTGCGTCCCCCTGCAGTTCACGAGTGGGGATAGCAGTTGGTGCCTTATTATTAGAACAATTCGATGTGTAAATATTGTGTATATAGTTTCAAATATATGTAGCAATAAAGTGATGACTCAACGTTATTTCTATGGCCCGAGCTCAAACTCGGATCTTTTCCTCGGCGTCAACATTGGTCCTTCGAGCCGGATAGATGCTCGGGCCCTGGACGTCCCATCGCTCCTGAGGACAATAGAAGCTTATGTGCATCTATCGTAATCACCATTGCGGACGCCATTGCAAGTGAATCTGTGGGACTTCAATTGTCCTGAAGACATCATAGTCAACGCCAATTTTGCCACCGTATACGCGGAATTGCGCACCTAAGGAGCCTCCAGAAGATTCAACTGTATCCCGACATGTGACAGAGAAGTTCCCGAAAGCAATTACATCCCAAGACACCAATCCCATACACCACATCTGGTTCGACAACCCTCCGTTCGTTATTGCGTGCTGCTTTCAAAGCTGTACCATAGGGTTGACGAATCGCGAACACACTGTTGTAGCTATCCTCCGTTCGTTTTCTCCCGCAATGCACTCAACGTGATTAGGCTGGGAGATGTTTGCGTGCAGTCAAACTGTACCACAGGATCAGCTACGTCTTCACACCACAGTTGCCAATCTTCCGCAGGGAATCCTGTTCCTCGACAAATTCATGCTCGGACCGGAGGGATTCACCATTGCGTGCAAACCACCTAGGAATGCACCACAAGATTGGCAGTTTCAACCGAAAACACACTCAAGCCTACAACCATATTGCCCTCATATCACAACGCGATTCCAATCAGGGCAAAATCCAACCGATACTGTCACACCTGTCTTCGTTATTTTACCGAACTACGATTGCAAGTCACCACTCCGAAACCACTTTGGACCGCATCATCTTAGCGTGACGAGCAGTCGTTCAAGGATCATTATCGACACACCGAGACGCCATCATTTAGCAGAGGCTTGCTTCAGCTAAAACGTTCAGTTTGAATCATCCGTGATTCAAGGCGGGGAGTATGTTCACGCCGAAGCGTGAATGCTAATATTTTGGCCACTCATCCTAGCCCATAGTGCGATCAGAATACTCATCTGCTTCGAAATAAATTTTGCCTCTATGCATACACCCCAAACCCAACGACATCTTCCACACGGTTGGTCATCAATCAATATACAACCAGTCTGGATAATAATGCGCATCGCCAACGTGTTGGAACAATAGTCATTTGTAGTCTGGGCCGTCTCCACACTGATTCGCAACAAACCAGCAGTACTTAGTTGATCGCCGATCGAAACAGATCATATAATGCAGCCGATGATCTGCGCTCCGCGCGCGACCTCTTGTCCTGCGTCCCCCTGCAGTTCACGAGTGGGGATAGCAGTTGGTGCCTTATTATTAGAACAATTCGATGTGTAAATATTGTGTATATAGTTTCAAATATATGTAGCAATAAAGTGATGACTCAACGTTATTTCTATGGCCCGAGCTCAAACTCGGATCTTTTCCTCGGCGTCAACAAAACCAATATCACGTTTTGATCGTCAGTTCTTCACCTCTACCCGGGTTATGCTCTTAAATTCATCCTATTCGGAAACAAAACGATTATGGCACCGAATAATTCCTTTCTTTTTGTTATCAATTGTGCTCACTTCTAACAAACATAAATAAATAAGAAACAAATGAAACAACGCTTTATTCCTTTGTTTTGAGTAGGATGAAAATGGGAGCGTATATGCTTAGTAAGGGAACGCATCGCCATTAAAACGAAGTAAATTTTTAGCCTAGACTTATTTCTGGTATATACATATATCACCACCTACCATCTTTGCATAAATGCAACGTCTTTTGTAGAAGTCTCAGCGAGCTGTTTTATCTAGGACAATTTTTAAATTTTCAATCTCATCAAATCACTGGCGTGCTTTTATATTCAATTAGAGTCATAATATCTATCTAAAGAAGACTTAGACCAGACCCATTATTTCCCCACTTGATTTACAAACAGCTCGTTATATTCCAGACATCGCGCCGACCTTATTCATTAATGGTAATTCACCAGAGTTATCACCGTAATTATTGTCCTTCTATATCCCGCTGGTTTCTCACAATGACTTCCCCTTTATACATAGTTACTGGATCCCCAGCAGCAGTGGGTAGTAGCTTCGAATGCACAGCAGTAGCAGGGCCCAACTGTAGTAAAGTGATTTCCGCACCCACAGAGAGCTCTCTCATTATCGTGGACAATTATTGCGCTTTAATTATTCACGCGATAGAAAAATGGTTAATGGATTCGCCACTGCCGGTTATCATCAAGGGTTCATGGTCTATCCAGCAGGTGGTCCTGGTCATGGCCGTGAATTTTCCAATTTCATTGAGATGCACTTGCCCCCACTTAGGTAACGAAATTCCTGCAATAATGGTTGGAAGCCAGATCTTTCTCACCGATGTCCATTATTGTTTGGGAACATAAAGCAAATCCTCCGTTTTCCGACAGGAATCCCGTCAATAATTCATCCCAGCTGGCAACATCAGCAACATTGTGTAGAACAGTTTTCGCTTCAAAATGTCTTACACACGCCTTCAAACGAACGAGTTTTTGAAATGTTTTGAGCATGCAGCAGCACATGTTTGCCATCGCATCTCACGGCGAACGTTGAAGTCAACGGCGCGGGCTAGGTACAGTGATGGCCGTTATGTATTGGATTTTTTAAAAGTCAGATTAGAAAATTCTTGAAATTGTCACTTTTTCTTAAAAAAAATCATCAAAACTTTCTCCACAAATTAAAAAATACATTCGTTCCAAAACAGTAAAGTAATTCTTCAAGAATATTTGCTAAAGCTTTTTCTTTTAAATGAGTCAAAAAAGTATCGCAACTGATTTATACAACGGGGATTTCGTCAATATTTTCCTTAGATTTCTTTTTCCGTTTTTTTTAATCTACAGAATTTTCACTTTGATTTTTTCTGTTTTTTTTTCGAATTTGCAATCGTTAAAGGTTCCGCTAGATTTTCTAGGAGCTGCAAAAAAGCATCAACGAGGAAATTTTTAGTGATCCATGCTGAAATACTTCTCAATGCTTTTTTTATCCTATTAGAATCTATTTTCCGAAAAATCCATAAAAAATAGTCGACAGTAGTTTTTGAAGAAATTTGATTGAAATTTTTTCCAAAATATCATCAGCTCTTGCAGAAGTTATTTTCAAGAATGTACTTCAGTTACAATTTTGAGTCACTGAAACATTCTTAAATCGATAGGGTTGGAAATTTTCGCTTGGGTAAAATCTGGCTTAACATATAGGTCTTGAAATTTCTGAATTTTTGTTTTTATTTGCAATATTTTTCAATTAGTTTCTCTAAAGCTACTGGTTTTATTCCTAAATTACCTGAACTTCTCGAGCAGTGTTTGCAAAAAATAAAGTAACAAATGCATCATCAAATACTGTAGAGATGATACGTGATGCTTCAAAGCAGTCGCAGTCAGCGTCATCGTCCTCCTTCCTAACAAAGGCGTTTCTCGAAGTGAAGTGATAAATGACGATCATAACTTTCACGGGAAATTTTTCCCCTGATGGTGGTAGTAGCAGCATTCGTCTGTGACTCAAACTGGGACGGCGGTGGATAGCGTTAGGTCATAATTCATCCAGGTGCTTCTGGGGGCTCTGTCTTCAATGGGTTGGTATACGGTAGCAGCTTCTGTCTAACTGCGGTTTTCCGTTCAACTTCTACAAAACGGAACGAAGCCAGTCGCGTCAAGGGTAATGGTTTACAACTTTGAGAAAACAAGAGAGATGATACATACTTGCTTCGTGCACTGACTGGATGCTTACAACAAGAAACCAAACAAGCTGGTGGCTCTCGACTTCGAGAGGAGTTTTTGATTGGAATTAAATTAGTCGAAGTTGAGATTAAGTGCAAAGTTCAACCACTAGAAGTTAACTGCAGTAAGTAGTCTCGTCTTTCTTTGGTTGCTGTGGTGCAGAGCACACTTCGCATGCAACCATATGCTTAAGCTGGTTAAAAGTTACTTTTCAAGAGAATGCCTAATAAATATAAATTAACAAGACATCAGCTCCCGAGAAGGGTTGCGAATTGTTTTCAGTCAATTGGTATTTCCAAGCCATTCACGGCCGCGTCCAATGCCAAACCAAATTGCCTGCTGCGTCTTACAGTTTCTAGTGCCATGCAATCCAGAACGATCACCATCTCAGCAGGATAACATCAGTCATTCTCACAACAAACTTGTTAGAATTTTGTGGCTGATCGAATGGATAGTGATGCAAGGAGGCAAGAAGCACTTAGAAAGAAAAGCAGTATGAGATAAATCACACATAACTGAGGCTCAATACAGTGTTGACCAGAATGATGTGCGGAAATTTTAAGGAATCGTCACTACTGTTTGCGTCTTGCTTAAAAAAGTATGTTAAATCAGCCATTCCCGGAATACTTGACAAAATTATTGTTCATCAAAATTGCTACAGAGTTATAATCATAAATTCACCTGTGGTTCTTTCAGTTATTCCACCCGAGTTTCTTCCACGAATTATCAGAATGATTCTTTAACAAGTTCCTCAAGAGATTACTTCTTGAATTCCTTCAGAGATATCACTAGAAATCCACCAGTTGATTCCGCTAGACACCCGAGATTCATCCAGCCATTACTCCAGGAATTGAAACAACTTATCCAATAAGTTTACCTGATTTTTTTTTTCAAACATGGTTTCTGGATTTCCTTCCGATTATTTTTTTCTGTCAGAGTTTCTTTGAATAAATACGTACCTGATATAAAAATAGTTGCAGAGTGACAATTACGGCAGCAGAGGCATTCATTGACAAAAAAAAAAATGAAAAATGAAAACATTTTGAATGAGCCGACGGACTGCGGTTGAAATAAGAAGGATCCAGAATTTTGCGTTGTGGTTGGTGTACCTGTGTCATGGCCAAGTTACCATTCTCGGAGAAGATGGTTGGAACGATTATCGAAGTTTCAGATCTGAAGACGGCCAGCTTTATAGGATGGGTGAGATTGTTCTTTTTTTTTTCAACATTTACCGCATTTGGGTTAACTTCGCAATCCTCTATACTCTCTCAGGTTTAATCAGGTAATTTATTTTTATTATATTCCCAATATGTTCCACTACACTTACGCTTTACCGCCATGTAATTCTGTATTATAACATTCTAAAGTTTTATTTTCCATATTGCTGGGTATATTACACACGGGGAGGTGTAGCCTAAGGGAGTTTAATGAACTGATGACCGGACCTAAGTTCGTGGAGTAGCCAGACTTTTGTCATGAGATAGCAGCATTTTGTTGACTACCGAAGGGATTCAGTGATTTTAACTCACCCTGTTACAACAAACCATCAGGTAGATCATTCCCTCCCGGAATGGTTCTGCAGCCATAGGTAATCCTTGCGATGATGGTGGGTACACTTTTAACATCAACATCATCATCATCACCTGATATAAAAATAGTTGCATCAATTTTACAAAAAAAAAATTCAAGACAGAGGTTTGCTATAGCGACAGATGATAAGCTATTTGCCTATCGCTTAAGCGTTCTATGAGTGTTATGTTACCGTAAGCCGGGGTCAAACTAATCAGCGGGGTGACGGACTTAATTGTAATCTCATATTAGCAACTTCCCTGGTAACAATTTGATGCTGTACAAAAGTTTCTCCATCTATTTTAAATCAGCCTTCATTTGAGCAATAGCTGAGCAGAAGAGGTACAATACTTTATTCAGCTTCTGAAAGTCTATTTTTTTGATTTTATTCAACCTTTAGCTGATTTGAGGTTAATTGGAAGGCCGATTTAAGGCTTAATATGCGCTTAACCTTATTCGGGCATTAAAAAAGTTACTGTTGCATTTGCCTCGAAGAGATTCTTTCCGAATTTACAAAATACTCCTGTCCTGCGTTTCAGAGGAGAATTTCAAATTCCTGTATATTTGCATGTTTTAGTTAGTTTTGTATATAATCAATAATTTTGTAGTTACTCACGTTTAGTATTCTTTTTTATCTTTTCATTTCTTCGGTACACTCGAGATGCCTAGCTTTAATTACCACTCTGTTAAATAACAATGAAATAACACTATATAATATTCAGATTTACGTACGAAATTCATGTTTTAATATTTACCATTCCGAATGAAATCACTGATGCTAAAAGTTTATGGTAATTTAGATTAGAAGTAGATCGAATTCAACAAATATCTTTTATCTTCTAGCTCCATTCTCAGAATTCACTCTAACAATAGATGTAAGACAATAGATGATATAGTATCCCATACCAAATTAAATTCATGAACGTCGTTATTTGGTAGGGGCTCGAAGCTTGAAGCGCAATGCCCGAGGGGCATATCACAGTTCCCCCGGTAATCCGCAACACTAGGTCGGGTTACAATCATTCGCTAGCAAGATCGAGCACCGCCAATTTGACGGCAGGTCGTTCATATATCCCTTTCGATGTCCGCACGGTTGCTCGTCGCACCTGTCCATCTCGATTTACGGTTGCAATAACACGTCCCAGAGGCCAGCAGTTCCTAGGATGATCAGGATCTACAATAATGACGATATCCCCTTCCGCGATCGGTTTAACCTTCTGGAACCATTTGGTGCGTCGCGTGATATCGGGAAGGTAATCACGAAGCCATCTTCGCCAAAAATAGTCGGCCATTATTTGTGATACTTCATACCCACGTCGAAGTACTGCAACGTTGTCGTCGTTTCTGGTGAGCGGTTTACTTCCATCTGATGACCCCAAAAGAAAATGGTTTGGAGTCAACGCGGATTCTGACTCATCGTCAATCGGCACATGCGTAAGAGGTCGGCAATTCAACGTGTACTCAATTTCAGTTAAAGCATTGCGCAACTCTTCATCACTTAATCGCCGTGTGCCTTGAATCTCCAATAGGTTCCGTTTGACGGATTGGATCAACCTTTCCCAGCTTCCACCCATGTGTGGAGAGCTGGGAGGGTTGAAGAACCAAGAAGTTGTAGGACTTGTGAACTCACATGCCATCTTGTCTTGGTCGAACAACTCCGAAGCCTTCTGCAGTTCCTTCTGTGCACCAACAAAATTTGTTCCTCGATCGCTGTAGAAGACCAATGGTATTCCTCGTCGTGCAATAAAATTTCGCAATGCCATTACACAAGAGCTCGTAGTCATGGAATAGGCAACCTCAATATGCACAGCTCTTGTCGTCAAGCAAGTCAGCATGACTCCCCAACGCTTTTCAGTGCGACGTCCAACGGTGATTTGATATGGGCCAAAAAAGTCCACCCCCACATGTGAGAATGGTCGAGTATACGCTGCAAGCCTTCCTGTAGGGAGATCTGCCATTTCGGGTGGATTTGGTCGTGCGTCTCTGATTTTGCATCGGGAGCATTGGCGTCGTAAAGTTGATAGAAGTCTTCGTAGTTTCGGAATTCGAAATACCTGTCTAACTTCGTTAATTACGGTTTCATAATTGCAGTGATGAAATCTCTGATGGTACGAACTGAGTACGAGAGACGTCACATCATGATTCGCCGGTAGAATAATGGGGTGCACTGCGTTTTCTTTCACAAAGGGACATGCACCGGTTCTCCCTTTCATCCGCAAAACTCCATTGGAATCCAGGAAAGGACTCAGCTTGAATAGTGCACTTGATTTTGGGACCTGCTTAGAAGACTTTCCTGACTTCAACATAGTGATTTCTTCGGAGTACGCCTCTCTTTGAGCTATACAAAAGTGATATCTTTCTGCAGCCTGCTTTTCTTCGCTGGTCAAGAAGCCACTTTGTATGCTTCCTTTACAAAGTCGAAGACGAATGTTGGAGACAAACCGTAGTACGTAGCAAGTCACCCGGATCATTCTTTTCCAGCTCGAGAATGACGCAGCCGTGATTACAGGCCGAGGAACTTCAACGTGGATCATTAGGCTGGAACGCAATTCAGTGTCGGTTTCGGAATTTATAAACGGCATCTTGGGCCATTTGTCTTCTGATTCCCAGAGGAAGTGTGGTCCTTTAAACCACCTACTAGTTGAACTTAAATCTGGTTGTCCACACCATTTTGTTCCGTCGTCAGCTGCGTTTTTACGTGATGGCACATACCTCCAGCTATCGATAGTAGTAGAGTCTAATATCTCCCCAACACGAGCAGCTACAAAGGGACTGTAGCGCCTATGCTCGGATCGCAACCAGCAAAGTACGTCGCGATTGTCGGTCCAGAATAGTCGCTTCGAAATTTTGATCGAGAGGTTGCTGGCAACACTTTCGGCTAGCCTGCAACCTAAGACGGCGGCTTGAAGTTCAAGCCTTGGTATTGATAAATATTTAAGCGGAGCCACACGAGTTTTACCACTGACCAACGCACACTCCACTTTGCCGTCCTCTTCGAACCGCAGGTATACCACAGCTGCCATTCCGTTGATGCTGGCATCCACCATCGTATGCATCTGTACGATTGTTGTCTCGTTCGCCGAAGTTTCCTGTCGATAGCACCTTGGAATGCTCACTTTCTCCAGATGGGGTAACAACTTTACCCAGGTGTTCCAATCCTTAAACTGTTTCTCCTCGATGGGTGCGTCCCAAGGAATTCCAGTCCTCCAAACATCCTGAAGCGTGACTTTGAGAAACATCATGTAGTGTGAGATCAACCCCAAAGGATCGTAGATGCTCATCAGTACGCGAAGCACTTCGCGTTTGGTTGGTCTACGGCTTCCTTCGATTAAAGAATCATCGAAACGTCCCTTGGAGAGCTTGAATGTGAAACAATCCGTTGCAGTGTTCCACCACATTCCCAAGATCTTTTCGGTTGCCACGTCAGCTGTTAGGTTCAAATCCTTTTCCGGGGCGGAAACTCCGTTTAAGGCTGCCACTACCTTGGGTGAATTAGATAGCCAGTTTCGGATCTCGAATCCAGCTTCTGCATGTATCCAACGAACAGTTGTTGCTAAATCTATAGCTGCTTCTTCCGTCTCCTCGCTCGCCAACATATCGTCCACATAGTGCTTGTTAATTATGGCGTCGGCTGCTTGTGGATGGTCGATTTGGAACCTTTCCGCGTTTCTATTTTTAACGTATTGTGCGGTTGCCGGCGAACAGCATGCCCCGAAGGTTAGAACTTGCATGACATAAACGCTTAATTCCTCGTCTTTACCGCTGCGAAAGAAAAACCTTTGACAATGTTGATCCGGAAGCCGCATTCTCACCTGGTGGTACATGTCTCGAATATCACCGACCACTGCCACCTTGAACTGTCGAAATTTCTGCAGAACTGCGGGCAACGAAGTCAGTTCATCAGGCCCTGTAAGCAGGACCGAGTTAAGGGAGACTCCATGCACGGGAGCAGCAGCGTCCCACACGATTCTTAGTTTCTTCGGTTTGTTCGGATTGCTGACTGGAAAAATTGGGAGATACCACACACGTTCACAGTGACCAGCAAGCTCTTCAGCTGACAGCTTTCTAATATATCCCTTTTCAAAGTAATCCTCGATTTTCGCTTTCAGGGCACAGGCTAGGTTGTCATCTTGCATCATCCTTTTTTCCAGGCATTCGAACCTCCACAGTGCCATAGGTCTACTATCCGGCAAGCGGACATTATCGTGTCGCCAAAGAAACCCGGACTCATATCGATCTCCAACGAACCTCGTCAGCGACTGCAATAGTGCCTGAGACCTTTGCTCTGCTTTTGATATGATCGGGTTCTCCGGTCGCGAGATTCCTAGACTCTCTAGAGTGAAGTGTTGTCTGACTGCTTCCTCTAGAGATTTATCGAACCCGATGTTGCATTCGCAAATGTGGTAAGTGTGACGCTCTTGTCGATCCAGTTTATCTGCACGTCCACCAAATATGGTCCACCCTAACAAGGTCTTAGCGGCTATTGGATCACCTATTCTGCCTTCACGAGTTCTGCGAACCAACGACAAATTGGCGTGCTTGAGACCGATCAAGATACGCGGGCGCACCATCGTATATGAACTCACTGGCACATCCTTAAGGTAAGGGAACGATGCCCTTAGCTGGTCCACATCCATTGTTTGTTGGGGTAGCCGTAGCTCTTCAACTGTTCGTACGTCTGCAAGGTGGAATATATTACCGGAACTGCCGCTGATTTTAATGTCGATGCTACGGGACGATGCTTCCACACGGTGGGTTCCTCCAGTCCACTTCAAGCAAAGTGGTATCGTAGAGCCCGATGCACCCAAAGAATCTGCCACTTCCCGATCGATTAATGTCAGCTCCGATCCGTCGTCAAGAAAGGCGTAGCACTGAACTTGACCGGTTTCTCCATATAAAGTAACGGGTAAATAACGAAACATTCCAGCTCCCTTCACTGACAGGTGAGCATTAACGCTACGTTCTTCATTGATGGCAGCTGGTTCCCGTTCTCTGGTGGTTGAAGCGCTCGTTGTTGCAGACAGATGTTTATGAAGCATGGGGTGATGCTTGAATGTACAGCCCTGTGTACCACACGGTTTCCGATCACATGTTCCCCCGTGCTGCCGGAGGCATCTACGACAGATCTTCAGCTCACGGACCGCTGCCCATCTTGCCTCATAGGACAATTCTACGAATCGTTCACACTTCACTAGATTCTTACACGATCCTT
The DNA here is from genome assembly GCF_035046485.1 of Aedes albopictus. Classification (NCBI taxonomy): domain Eukaryota; kingdom Metazoa; phylum Arthropoda; class Insecta; order Diptera; family Culicidae; genus Aedes; species Aedes albopictus. Next base: position 340,566,090 of record NC_085138.1, read on the forward strand.
TGCAAATTGGACAGCTCTTGTTCGCGGTAACCTGTGCCCCTTCTCCGATTTGCCCGCGTCCACATTGCCTGGTACTCGAAAGTTTCGAATCTGATCGAATCTGCTTATCCGGGCGATATTCGGTATGGGAATTCACATAGACCTTATTACTCTTCTTCCCACGAGGTTCGACCACTTTGCTGTTGTAGACTGGTGCTCCCGATACTAGACACGCGTCTTCAGCCACCGAGTACACCCAATCATTGAAGGTAAACAGGTTCACTTTGGATTGGGTCCTCTGGAATCTAGCCCAGTCTAGCTTTATGGAAGGGGGTAGCTTTCCGACGAGTTCCTGCAGTAACGTCACGTCGCGCTTGTATTCCTTCCGTCCACACGCATCAATTGTAGCACATAAATTTTGTACGGCAAGAGCAAAGTCAATCAACCGGTCCATAGAATCTGGCCTGACTGGTGGCATCGTGAGCACTTTCTCTCGCAATGTGTTTATAATGATTTGGGGTTGACCAAACCGTAATTTAAGCACGCTGATGGCCTTCATCACTGTAGAGGGATGCATTAGGAAGCTTCTCACAGCGACAAGAGCATCGTCACGTAGACAGTGGCGCAGACGAATCATGTTTTCATCGTCACGATAGCCGCACATTTCTGTGGTACTTTCAAAAGTGGATATAAACATTGGCCACTCTTCGGGGTTGCCACCGAACTTCGGCAAGTCACGAGAGACTACCTGACGAGCCGCTATTTGATCCTGCGTGAGAGCTGTTTGGGAACGGTTTAAACACATGCGATCAGCGTTTGGAAATCTCTGCGACAGTTGCTTGGTCGGTGTCGATTTTCGCAGGGGAACAAACAATTTACTACCATCATCATCGCCGTTTTCTTCTTCTGACGCCTCGCTACTGCGGTCTTCGGTGCTGTCGGCAGTTTTCTCGTCGGAATCGTCGTCGCTGGACTCATCATCGCCATCGTCGACCGCCTGTTGTAGATTGTTACTGCCCAGCCAAGAATTGACCTTCTCGTCCGCGTCTTGTTCCACTACGATTTCCAGCTCGCCCATGGTTTCAGCTAGCTCTTCCAGCAGACTGAGCTTCTTGGTGAGAAGCTCTCGTTTGCGCTGAGTTTCCTGCTCAAGGAGTGTTTGTTCCGCTTCCACTTTTTTGATTTCTGCTTCCAGTTGCCCTCTTGTTGACATTTTCGAAGATGCTGATACGAACGATGCAGCCTTGGACCTCTCCTGTTTTTCAGCTAACTGTTTTTTGGCTTTCCTTGTCTGCATTCCGGAAGTTTTCGTTGAAGCTCCCTTGCTGGATACGATCGGAACCTTTTTTATCGCTCCAGTCGCCTTTTTTTTATTATCGCCGATCGATTCAGCTGCCTTCTTACTGTCTTTCTTCGATGCCGATGAACCCGTTGTTTTGGTTTTTGCAGTTTGTTTTGATTCCCCATCAGGCTTCGAACTCTGCTGTGTTGCTTTTTCGCACGATGGGCAGCACCAGCTATTTTGCTCGATGTCTTGGGTTACACCAACACACGCAAAGTGATGCCAGTCATCACAATGGACGCAGTGAACCATAGGGCTGGTATCGAACGATTTGCAAGTACGGCAGCTATTCCCAGCAATCGCATGTTTACTACCTGGAGGTGCTTTCTCATGGCTCCTTTTGTTGCGGGACGAATTCTGGCTACGAACACTCCCATTCGTTTGAATGCTGGATTTGCTGCGATTAGACATCTCTGGTAAACGAATTTTAAAGATGTTGCATTTGCCTCGAAGAGATTCTTTCCGAATTTACAAAATACTCCTGTCCTGCGTTTCAGAGGAGAATTTCAAATTCCTGTATATTTGCATGTTTTAGTTAGTTTTGTATATAATCAATAATTTTGTAGTTACTCACGTTTAGTATTCTTTTTTATCTTTTCATTTCTTCGGTACACTCGAGATGCCTAGCTTTAATTACCACTCTGTTAAATAACAATGAAATAACACTATATAATATTCAGATTTACGTACGAAATTCATGTTTTAATATTTACCATTCCGAATGAAATCACTGATGCTAAAAGTTTATGGTAATTTAGATTAGAAGTAGATCGAATTCAACAAATATCTTTTATCTTCTAGCTCCATTCTCAGAATTCACTCTAACAATAGATGTAAGACAATAGATGATATAGTATCCCATACCAAATTAAATTCATGAACGTCGTTATTTGGTAGGGGCTCGAAGCTTGAAGCGCAATGCCCGAGGGGCATATCACAGTTACGAATAATGCATTGGGGTCATTATGACCCAGAAAATCAAACTCTTGTAGAATGATGATTTTTTCACCAATTCAAATTACCAAAGTCTTATTTGATACAGGGCACAATGGTCGGAAAAAAATAAAGTTCGGCCAAAACTCTTTTTATGTGTTTAATCGAAGTTATAGGTTGTCTAGATATGTTATATCGTATTTTTAGTGTTTAAAAAGGGGTATTCAAAAATAACGTAACCTCAATAATTTCAAAAACGGTAATAATCAGTAAACCCCACATTTTTTGCGTTTTTTGTTAGAAAATCAATTTGAATTTAATTAAATGATCAACTTTCGATCAAATCCAATCAAGTTTGTTCAAAACGTGTGAAAAATGTGGGAAGATGAATTTTATTTCAGTCACAAATGGAAAAATAACGTAAAATATATGAAAAAACATGACTTTTTTAAATAGCTCTAATTTGAAAAACAGCAAATTTCTGCAAAATATTTAAACGTTTTTATGCAGCCCTAAGCATGATGTTTAAGATGTACTATTCGAAATTGCGGCGACACGTGACGACACGAACCGTTTTCTAACTTGAAAATTACCAAAAATCGTAAGGTACAATATATGAAAATTTGAAAAGTTTTGTGACATATTAATTTTGCACCATACGTGCATTCAAACAGTCCAACAACAAGCTTTCATATGCTGGATAACATAAAACATATATTCCATTCACAAAATATTATTATTTTACTTTTTTCGAATTATTCATTTTTCAATTTTATGACTTAGGCCACTTTGGCGGTGAAATTGTAATTGAAATACAAAAGCTGGTATGCTTTTAATTAAGAATCATAAAACTACAATACATTAACTTTGTTATAAGGTGAAATAAAGTTTAAAAATATCAATTTCATTTTTTGAGAGTTTTGGCCGCCCCTTTGTATGGAGCCCGACCAATGTGCAGGGGATAGACAAAATGATCAGGACAGGCAAAATTTTCATTTTTCAAAAAATGTTTAACTAGTTGTAACTTTTCGAAATGTGCATTAAATAATCTCAAAATTCTACTGTAAGCTCATCAACTAGTAGTGTATCAGTGGTCCACATTTAGAAAAGATCAGGCCATTCTTCACGAAGTTATAAAGATTCTTGAAAAAGGTAGAATTATACGATTGTCAACTTTGAGCTGTTATATCTCCGGATTCAATGAACCGATTGCAATGAAATTTTGACCATTCATGACTTATATAATGAACTCTGGAAAACATTTGACTGAACTTGAAATTTTTAACAAAAGAAAAAGTTATTGCAATTTTATTTTTTGCTCGATTTTTTAGTACTTTGGTCAATTTTTAATATGCATTCCATTACTTTTTCAATTTATTGGCGGGTATGTTGTTACTTTCTTTCGAAACACATTTATATATAAGTCAATTAGAGGAAAATTAAATGAACTATAATTAACATCTTGAATTTTGAAACGTTGTTGATGTTTTGGATAATTTGGTGTTTTATTAGAAAAATAATCTAATCGTTATAATTGTCTTCCATGTTAAAAATTTTAAGTTATGTCAACGGTTTTTCATAGCTCATTATATAAGTCATAAATGGTCAAAATTTCATTGCATTCGGTTCATTGAATTCGGAGATATAACAGCTCAATGTTGGCTATCGGGTAATTTTACCTTTTTCAAGAATTTTTTTAACTTCGTGAAGAATAGCCCGATCTTTTCTAAATTTGAACCACTGATACACAACTAGTTGATGAACTTACAATAAAAGTTTGAGAATATTTGATGCACTTTTTGAAAAGTTACAGCTAGTTGAACATTTTTTAAAAGTGAAAATTTTGCCTGCCTCGATCATTTTGTCTATCCCCTGTAGATAACTTCATCAAGATTGTGTTGATATGTTGAAATAGTGGTTCCGGGAACATTGGCCACCGGGAATCTGCTACACAGGGCACCATGTCGGACATGTGGGATAGCTCTACATTTTGCCAGTAGTTGTGGAATATCACGCGTTCTGGACCACATAGAAGGATACTGTCTTCGGCAAAGTTGCTCGGAAGACTAAGAACTTTCACATAGGAAACAATTTAGTTCGAGAATCACTCACTGCGTGGCGCTAGTGTTCTTAGTAGCATCCAGTTCAGTATTAACGTCGTATATCTCGTGTTCTGGAAAATTTATTCATATTTTTTTAATGTTATGATTTTTTATTTCTTCGGAAAGTATTTTGAGAAATTCGTAACAGCTTCGGAAAGTTCTTCTAAACTTTGCTGGCAACCCATCAGAAAATTCTTTGAGAATTTTATTTTGATTTATTTGATTGCTTCGACAATTCCTTATTAGTTCCCTCAGCAAATTCTTTGTTATTATTTTTGCATTCACTTTTCAATGCATATTTTCCTTGAGTATTTGTTCTGCAATGAGAATGGAAATCCATTGAAAATTTCCTTTGAAAATTTATTTGATAAATACTTTTAAAATTTCTTCCTGCAATTTCTTGTTGATTCCTTTCTGCAGTTTCGTCTGCAAATTAATTGTGATATTACCTAGCAATTCCTTTGGTAATTTCTTCTTCAATTTCATTAAAAATCACACAGTGAATTCCTTTGGAAATGGTCGGGAAATTACTTCAAGATTTCTTTTGGAAACTTATTTTGCAATGCTTTCGAAAGCGCCTTCGACAGCTTATTTGGTATTCTTTTTGGACATTTATTCTGCTACGGAATTTACTTCAGGATTCCCTTGTGAAATTTCAGCAGCAATTCCTTTGGAAAGTCATTCGTTAATTTTTTGAGGGTGCCTTCAGCTATTTCAACATTCAAACGTATTTGGGAATTGCTTTTTGAAATATTCTGAAATTTTTTGAGAACTTCTTGGTTTTTGATGAACTTATTGAAACACCTTGATTTTTGGAAATTCTTTAGGTAATTACGATGAGATTCTCTCCGGTTATACCACTATATTATTTTCAATTCGTAAGGAGTATCTAATTGAATTTCCAAAGTAATAACAAATGAAATTCTGTAAGGATTTTCTGAAGGAGTTTCTGATGCTGAAAGAATACTGAAGAAATTTTTAAAAATTCAAGTTTGCAGAGAGCTGTCGAAAGAATTGTATGGAGGATCCTGGGAAGGGTCCTTAAATTCTCGGCTTTCGCGCCAGACGACGAAGCCGTCTGCCAAGAATTCCGGATCAATAATGCCCCGCTAGCAATGCCAATGCCCTTTCTCGGAATCCGCCTCCACAACAACTTACCCGATACCCAATCTTTAGTCCCAATCCAATTCCTAAAATTCCTTCCAAAACTTTCAAATCAAACTATACAATTCTCAGTCATCCAAGATTTTGGTAAAATGCAAGTTAGTGCAGTAAAGAGTAATTTTATTAAAAAAAATACCGCGGTTCATTAAAAAATAGGCAAAAAGATTTGGGTTTTAACGTTTTGAAAATTCATTCATTTTTTCCATCAGTTGTTACAAACCCTGCTCTGCCTCCTACCAGAGCTAGCTAAAAACTGGGCGACTATCGGCCGTTCTCCCGGAGCTAAAAGCTGGCCTACGGTACCGAACTAGCCGATAGAAACTCACGTCCCTGAATGTGGCGTCACTCACTTCGTGTTCTGTTCTTGTGTGAGTCGTTCCTAACCCCTATCCGCTCCGTCTTCCCCTACTAATACAAACAGTATATTCTCTACTTGTATCGTGTGGTTTGTGGGTGTATTGTGGTTGTTTTTATCAGCGTACTTACAGTTTCTCGACGAACACCGAAGATCCTACCCGATTGCACTACCCCCTTCTGGGTGGTATCCCCAAATAAAGAGATGAAAATGGCTTCCAAAGAAATTAATAAAGGAAATCCCGTAAGAGTTGCATGATAAATTTGCACACCGTCTTCAGCCAAAGACCACAGACTTACACTTACCAATATAACTTACACTAGACAACGGGTAACATGTAAGACTGTAAGACATCCAGTGGTTCAATGAAGAATTTTCCGTTCGGCGAAATTTTTCTCCCGATCGGAATGGGAATCGAACCCAAAATCCGGAGCTTACAATACGCTTAAAAGGCTGGTGTTACTAACAGTACGATCACGAACCCCATAGTAATGCTGTAGGTATTTTAAAATATAATAACTTCAATCAATTTCCAATATTACTGCTGAGAAATTTCCAAAAGATTTATCGAACAAAATTCCAAAAATTGCCGAAATAGAAATCCCAATAAAACTTACATGAAGTTTTGGATCAAATCTAATAAAAATTGCGGAAAGGATTTTAACAGATTTTGCTGAAGAAATTCCGCCAAAAGAAAATTCGAAATGTTTGTAACCCTGTGAAAGAAATTCGCCAAACCGATTTGGAAAGGAAATACAGAATCAGTAAGAATTGGCAAATATGTTTCCAAAAGGGCCTGTCCATAAACTACGTAGACTCTTAGGGGGGACGGGGGGGGGGGGGTCTGGCCAAAGTCTACGCTCTATACAGCGCCAAAGAATGTTGAAGATATTCCCAAAGTAATAAGCAAAGGCTTTTACAAACAAATTGTAAAAAAACAAAAAGAACTTTCAGACGGGATCCCCAAAGAAGTTTCTGTAGAAGAAATTTCTAAAGAAGACCACAAAGTCATTGCCGAAGCATTTGTTACATAAGTTCCTAAAAAAATGAAAACTTTCATCAAAGAAATTGCGAGCCCAATTGTCGCTAAACTGTCTTAAAACAAAATAATTGGCAAAAAAAATTCCAAAAATAATTTAGCATGCTACGAATGAGTGTAATCAGTTCTGTACTGTTTAATTCCGCCCTATTTTGCTTATCCTTTGACATCACTCATTCGTAGAGGGTATTCTGCTTCGAAAAGGATACAAAGGGTTCGAAAAATCGGTGCAAGATCATAAAGCAGCAGGTTTAAAAAATCCCAAAGAAATTCCCGAAGGAACTTTCAAAGTAATTTTAGAACCGATTTTTAAAGAAATTCCTGAAGGGATTGCTGCACAGATATCCAAAGTTACAGTCAGGTCTTTTTTTTACGCGGTTTTCATTTACGCGGCCGCGTAAACCTGACTGTATAACTGAAAAAAAAAGAAATTTCCGAATAAACTACTTGACACCCATATCAAACTGACAGCTCCAAAGAACACAAGTACCACGTTGTGAGCGAATTTTGAAATAAACTTTCAATGTGAAAGCTTCTTTTCTTCTAGGAAGGTTTTACAAACATAGTAACATGAATACACAACGATTATATCATGCTTTCAGCTTCTAAGAACAATACACGCCAAATATTTTCACTGAAATTTGCCGAGTTGAAAGTTTTAGCAAAATATTTGTGAAAATACAGCAAGGTTTGCTGATTTGTTCAGTCAAATCTACCGATCACCATCAACGTTTTGCTGTAACTCAGCAAATTTTGCCGAAAGTTCAGCAAAAAAAAGCTTAATCTTTCAGCTCATCAAAATTTGGCTGAAAGCGTCTTGGTGTGTAGCATCACATCATGAAAACTCTTAGTCTGCTGAGTAACTTTGTCGAAGACAGTATCCTTCTAGGTGGTCCAGAACGCGATATACTGAACTGGAAGCACATGAGAACACTAGCGCCACGCAGTGAGTGATTCTCGAACTAAATTGTTCCCTATGTGAAAGCTCTTAGTCTTCTGAGCAACTTTGACGAAGACAGTATCCTTTTAGGTGGTCTAGAACGCGAGATATACGACGTTCAGACTGAACTGGAAGCTCATAAGAACATTAGCGCCACGCAGTGAGTGATTCTCGAACTATATTGTTTCCTATGTGAAAGCTCTTAGTCTTCTGAGCAACTTTGCCAAAGACAGTGTCTTTCTAGGTGGTCCAGAACGCGAGATATACTACGTTCAGACTGAACTGGAAGAATGCGAGATATTCCACAATTACTGGCAAAATGTAGAGCTATCCCACATGTCCGACATGGTGCCCTGTGTAGCAGATTCCCGGTGGCCAATGCTCCCGGAACCACTATTTCAACATATCAACACATTCTTGACGAAATTATCTATCAAATAAGACTTTGGTCTTTTGAATTGGTGAAAAAATCATCATTCTATAACAGTTTGATTTTCTGGGTCATAATGACCCCAACGCATTTTTCGTAACTTTTTTTTAATGCCCGAAGAAGGTTAAATTCTATCTTGATTAGGGTAGGTAATCAAAAGTTGAACCTAATTGCGGCTTTCCGAAGTAGCGCAAATTTTGAGTGATTTTTTCTCCCACCTGGAAATAATTTACTACGGCAAAATCGTATGTACATGAAAGCCACGGGTATAAGCTTTCTGTTAAGTGGTAAAAAGTTTGTATTTGCACCGAATTTCATTGAAAAATTCGATCTTTCGTCAACACTGATTTCAATCTTAATTTGAACCAATTTTAATCTTAATTTGAACTACTGACGGCAGCAGCTCGAGCATCTCCCACAACAGCCAATTTCGTGCTGAACAATAAAAAAACACATGGAACTGCTAATTCCCATAACTATTTTTCATTAGGCAGTGGAATTTCAACTAAGAATGTTCTAAACTCTTCAGGAACTTGGAAACTAAATTTAGAATTTTTCACCCCCCAAGAGTAAACAAAACAACCACTAGCGCAATCTGCAGGCCAACACTGGAAGCTCGCCCCCGTTTACTAGTTCAAATTTAGATTACAAATGGTTCAACTTAAGATAACATTCGCCAAGTAAGAATTACTTAAATTTGATAATTTTATGACAGATAATGCAGAATATTATTCGGTTGGTCGATTCTACGAAAAATAAGCTTTCATTTGGCGTGTTCACATATTGCGTGTGATACTATGCATGAGCTGTACGAGTGCTCCGAAAATGTGCTTTCTCTGGGGGGAAATGGGTTAAATCATAGTGATTTTTCAATTGCCTGTTTCCATGACAAAAACGCTTTTTTCAATGCTTCTAAAGTCCATGTTATCAGGTTATATTACGGAAAGCTGTTCAACATCTTTTCCGGGACAATATTTGCCCAAAAAATACGTCGTTTTAATGAATTTCGAAATGGTTCAAATTAAGATTACAATTTGACTAGTTCAAAATTTGATTTCTTACCCTATTTATGGCGAAAACAAATACAATTATTCTTGTAGATTTGAAGGACTTTACTACAGGACAGTTTTGAACACGTAGAACATCCCAAAATATAAAACACCTTTTGATATACTTGATGGAGGTTAAATGAATGCATATGAACGTAACTCATATCCAAATTCAGTTTTTAGAACAACTGGTGTGTCAATTAGTTCGTTTTTTCAAATTTCATGGTGTTCAGGATGCTGTAGGCTGTCAGGTAAGACTCACATACAAATATTACCATTTTTTCTAAATAGAGGACTCAATTTGCACCAACCTTTACTGTAGGCAGTATTCTGTTTTATTGAATGAGTGAATTTATACAGACGTTCCTATGTTGGGGTCATATATGACCCCTTTGGCACCAAAGGGTTCAGGGGGGTCAATTCAGCTCATAGAAACATGATCCAATAGTCTTGTTTTGCAAAATCATTAAGTTTGATAGTCGAAAAAAAAATTATATTATCGAGTACCATTACAAAATATTCGGTTCGATTAAATTTCAAAATTCCGTTTATCCACTTTCTGCTACGATCGCTTCCTATCAAGTATCCCGCATTGAGTACTCTAAGTGAAAGATGATGCCCCTCACTCCATCGCTGATTGAATAACTCGAAAACTTTCCCCATTCAGATTTAACAATCTGCCCAAGATAGATAAAGTTTCAACCTCGTTGTTGGTTGCTTGTTGCCACTCACTTCTTCCGGAGTTTCGTTTCCGTGTTGATCAAAGCGTCAAGCGAGAAAAACACTGCAAATTGTTGATGGGTATGTAAATCAAGTTGCGCTTGCTGGCTGGCTGAAGCAGTCCAGCGCAGTGGGAAATTTCCTTCGGCGGCGCTTCTATTCCCAAAACCCCCTCCAGGAAATACTTCACCATTTCCTCGTTTCTTACTTGAGGGATTTGCAGGGCAGTAGACCAGCACCAAAGCTGAAAAATGAAAGATGGATAGATTAATCTTGTTAAATTCCCCCTCGGGTAAGGGATGGCATCACTATCATTACATCGCATAGTGAGTCATATATGTAAAAAGATGGTGAGAATCGAGCTAGATCATTTAGTAGTTATTGTTCAATGATCGGGTTCGGGGGTGCCCAAAAACCTATTTCATATAAAAATATGAGGTATTTTGTAGACAATTTTGGTTTTAACTCCACTGTGCTCCGCCTGCTCAACTGCTGAAGTGCAAGATCTGCACCAAGCTGCGGCGGTTATGTAAGACAGGCAGGGCCAATCAGTGTCATGCTTAATTGTTGTTTCCGTCGCTGACGGGAGATAATTCTCCGATGGAGGAGTTTTTGCGTTTCGCAAAACCGTATTTACTTGTTGTGTTCCAGTTTTTCCAGTAAGCTCCACCGTGAGCTGATGGTTTGCATTTTCATTCACTCGTGCTGCAAAGTTGGGCGTCATCGCCCTTGACCGATTATTCTTACTTGGGAAATTGAGGGACCAATTAAAATGATTAAAATGCGCTCGGCAAAAGTGTTTGGCGAAGCACAAGCAAGCGGAAATAATTGGTCTTGACGAAGACAATGGTTCGGGTGTCTCGGAGGATAAGTTACAACGGAATTTTTAAACAGGATACGGCATGGAGGTAATAGGGTTTTTGACCCCATTTCCGGCACAACATGTAAACAAAATTGTGCATTACCTAAATTCACAACGAAACGACCGTTTTTGTCCACTTCTTCCATCTGTATCAGATACCTTATTGCGTGAACTTGTTGTTAACAGTGATTGTTGTGAAGATTTTCTGCCGGAGAGTTGATTTTGATCGAGTTTACTGCACCTAGTCCAGCACCAATTCTCGGCACCAGTGCCGAACTTCCAGCAAAATCAAATGGGAAATCACTTCGGCACCCATCTTTGTGCTGCCGAAGTGCACTCGCCTGCGTGTGATAATTGTTTTGAGCACTTGTGCGGCTTCAGAGTGATAGTGTAGCTCATTGACTATGGATCCCGTTCCGTAAATGTTGCGTTTGGAAAATATGCAGCAAGTGATAGGGTTTTGGTTCCCTTAGGGAACGTTAAAAAATTACGTCCAACATTTGGGGGAGGGGGGGGGTCTAGAAAAGTGTGACAGTACGTGTATTGGGTATAGGAAAAGTGCGAGACAGAGGGGGGAGGGGGGGTCTAGAAATCCCGAAAAACGATGGACGTAATATTTGAATCTTCCCTTATTAAGCATGTGACTCCCATTTTCATCCCACGAAAAACAAAGGATTGAAGCGCTGTTTGTTTTGTTTCTTATTTTTGCATTTTTTGTTAGAAGTGAGCACCCATGAAAACAAAAAGAACGGAGTCAATCGGTGCCGTAATCGCTTGTTTTCGAATAGGATGAAAATGGGAGCATGAGATTACTGATGCAACACATACCCTATTTTGCAGCAAGTGATTTGTTTTGCTGTGAGGTGCCGGGAATGGGTGCTGCTGCCCAAGTAGTTCGAAACCCTATGTATAATTTACATAAAAAGATACTCCGGTCAAAAACGATGACGAATTGAAAAATTTTCCACGCCGGGTTGTTCGTGATGAAAGCGTGAAAATGTGCGTTCATCCTAGAATTAATTGGAAGCGATGCCATCTGAATGGAATGACCTTTTTCATCGGCAAAAGGGTATTGCGACCATAACAAATTGCAAATGTTTCATAGAAAATTGAAAGCGTTCCCTAAAGCATGAACATATGTTCCATAAAAATGTGCAATGTAACCCATGGCCATACGTAATTGAAATGTAAATGTGCCGGTAAAACATAAAATCTTCTCATGAAAAGTGGGATTTTGTACCAATAAATAATACTAAAATCATAGACAAACAGACGTAACACTTAGACTAAATTCCTTAAAATTTCATTGCTCAGTTACACTAGCACCAGCTGGTAACGATATTGCGCGAAACACTAAGCTTCGCCATATCGTCAATAGCAGGCGCTAGTGTGAAACGTCAAACGCGAACAAAAACGATGCGCGCGCCTCTGGTTGTGAAAGTAACAACTGCGGAGATTTAAAATGATCGTTAAAACTGTGGGCGATGGAAATTTTGTCAGCGTTACGTCTGTTTGTCTGTGCTAAAATGCTCCATAATAAAATGCAAATGCTCCATAAGTATTATCAAATTGCACCATATAAACATGATTTGCTCCAACAAAAAATACAATTTTTCCATAACTTTGAACATCTGCACCATTAAAGTAGTCCAATATGAAGCGATTCAGCAATGCTGAATTTAAATTATGCCAATATGCTATCTATGAAGAGTTTTCAATCTTTTCATGAATTAATTCATATTTTATATGGTGCAGTTTTATAATACTTATGGAGCATTCATCTATTTTCTATGGTGCAAATCCATTTTTTTATGGTGCAATTTATGTTTTCTATGCAGCAATATTTAATTCAATGTACCCAAATATACAATTTCAATTTTTATCGAGTATTTGTATTTTATTATGGAGCATTTGAGAATTATTAAACAGTATATTTTCTATAAAATATGGAACGTTTTCAAATATTTATGGGTAACATTGCACATTTTCTTGGAACATATGTTCATCCTTTAATGAGCGCTATTTGATTTTCTATGGAGCGTTTCTAGTTGTTTATGGGTGCAATAAATAGGCTGCCTTTTTTATCTTTTGTGGGTGTTAAGGATGGTAGGTATAACGAGGTGAGATAAATTTCAAGGCATGCTTTCAAAGGATGGGGGTTAATCGGCACGTAGCTTCAAAATATTGTTAATGGAAAAACAACGTGTCGAAGAACGAATGACTGTCGATGAATATCCATGAACGACACGGCGACAGAAGCGACATCATTAGCGGAAATATTGGCTGGAAGCCAAAGTTAAATTTTTTGAACTGGTTGAATTTACCAAAATTTCTTTGAGTGACCGATAATGACTTAAACCGAAAAGTTTGGTTGATATTGCGGAGATTCCACCTGTTTAGACTCCTGCGCGAAAATTAGTTGCGTGGATTTTTCTTGCGTGGGCCCACAGATAATCAACCAGACCGCGTCCTAGTGAATATTTTACGCTGTGTTGTTAGGTACACATTTGGTGAAAGTTTTGCATTGTATACACAAATTTATAACGCACCTACGCTGAAAATGAGCCTAATCATTCATTTGCGTCGGAATCTATAAATCTTCACAACGGGCAATAACTATAAGAGATTTACAACGCTTTGATAAATCTGCGAATAACTATTCTTGTACCAGCTTGAATCAGCGCTGTCGTGATAAAAGCAGAGCTGGAATAGTGAATCGTGGAAAGGCCACCCCAAGTAACAATGAATGCTGAACAGTGAGAGTATTAGCTAAACAATGGCTGGTTAATGGTGGCACGGTAAAGGCTGGGTATGCTGCGCAATTCAGATCCCATTGTGATCCACTAGCCTCTGCCCAGCAACTCCTATCCCTACCTCCACGCGGTACCGGCCGGAAACTATGAGCAACCTTAAGGAAGATCGGGTAACCAACCCCGGTGGGAACTTTGGTCGTAGGCTGACAGGGAAGGGGGGGGGGGGGGTTTGCTTCGGTAAACCTGAGCGTCTGTTCTCCAGGAGGAGCGGCTCACAACAGCGTCTGATCCCCATGTTAGGGGCGGCTGATCTACGTCCGAGTGCCAGGGAAGGACTCTAAGCTCAACTGTGCACTATGGTCCTCCGGAAAGTAGGGGGTTAGTGTCAGGCCCTACGAGCCAGCCGTAAAAAACCATTGTAACGGAAAATCAGCAACAGAATAATACGAACCGAGACCAACGGCAACGACCCCAGCGAACAAAAAGGACTTGCGATTGGAAACTCGGTACGTGGAACTGCCGATCTCTCAACTTCATTGGGAGCACCCGCATACTCGCCGATCTACTGAAGGACCGTGGGTTCGGCATCGTAGCGCTGCAGGAGGTGTGTTGGACAGGATCCATGGTGCGAACGTTTAGAGGTAATCATACCATCTACCAAAGCTGCGGCAACACACGCGAGCTGGGAACAGCTTTCATCGTGATGGGTGATATGCAGAGGTGCGTGATCGGTTGGTGGCCGATCGACGAAAGAATGTGCAGGTTGAGGATCAAGGGCCGATTCTTCAACTTCAGCATAATAAACGTGCACAGCCCACACTCCGGAAGTACTGATGAAGACAAGGACGCATTTTACGCGCAGCTCGAACGCGAGTACGATCGCTGCCCAAGCCACGACGTCAAGATCATCATAGGTGATTTGAACGCTCAGGTAGGCCAGGAGAAGGAATTCAGACCGACGATTGGTAAGTTCAGCGCTCACCAGCAGACGAACGAAAACGGCCTACGACTCATTGATTTCGCCGCCTCCAAAAATATGGCCATACGTAGCACCTTTTTCCAACACAGTCTCCCTTATCGTTACACCTGGAGATCACCACAGCAGACGGAATCTCAAATCGACCACGTTCTGATTGACGGACGGCACTTCTCCGACATTATCGACGTCAGGACCTATCGTGGCGCCAACATCGACTCCGACCACTATCTGGTGATGGTCAAACTGCGCCCAAAACTCTCCGTCATCAACAATGTACGATACCGGCGACCGCCACGGTACAACCTAGAGCGACTGAAGCAACCGGATGTCGCCTCAGCATACGCGCAGAATCTCGAGGCCGCGTTGCCAGACGAGGGCGAGCTCGATGAGGCCCCTCTAGAGGACTGCTGGAGTACAGTAAAAGCAGCCATCAACGACGCAGCCGAGAGCACCATCGGGTACGTGGAACGGAATCGACGGAACGAATGGTTCGACGAAGAGTGCAGAACGGTTTTGGAGGAGAAGAACGCAGCGAGGGCGGTAATGCTGCAGCAAGGGACTCGACAGAACGTGGAACGTTATAAACAGAAGCGGAAACGGCAGACCCGCCTCTTTCGGGAGAAAAAGCGCCGCTTGGAAGAAGCGGAGTGTGAAGAAATGGAACTGCTGTGCCGTTCCCAAGAAACACGGAAGTTCTATCAGAAGCTCAACGCATCCCGCAACGGCTTCGTGCCGCGAGCCGAAATATGCAGGGATAAAGACGGAGGCCTCTTGACGCACGGACGTGAGGTGATCGAAAGGTGGAAGCAGCACCTCGATCAGCATCTGAACGGCGTGGAGAACGTAGGCACGGGAGCCCACGGCAACGGAGGAAACGACGACGCCAGTGCAGCGGAGGACGGAAATGAACCAACTCCCACGCTGAGGGAAGTTAAGGATGCCATTCACCAGCTCAAAACCAACAAAGCAGCTGGTAAGGATGGTATCGCAGCTGAACTCATCAAGATGGGCCCAGAAAAGTTGGCCACCTGTTTGCATCGACTGATAGTCAGGATCTGGGAAACCGAACAGCTACCGGAGGAGTGGAAGGAAGGGGTAATCTGCCCCATTCACAAGAAAGGCGACCACTTGGAATGTGAGAACTTCAGGGCGATCACTATTTTGAATGCTGCCTACAAAGTGCTATCCCAGATCATCTTCCGTCGTCTGTCACCTAAAACAAATGAGTTCGTGGGAAGTTATCAAGCCGGCTTCATCGACGGCCGGTCGACAACGGACCAGATCTTTACCGTACGGCAAATCCTCCAGAAATGCCGTGAAAACCAGTTCCCAACCCATCACCAGTTCATCGACTTCAAAGCGGCATACGACAGTATCGACCGCGCAGAGCTATGGAGAATCATGGACGAAAACGGCTTTCCTGGGAAGCTGACTAGACTGATTAAAGCAACGATGGACGGTGTGCAAAACTGCGTAAGGGTTTCGGGTGAACTATATAGTTCATTCGAATCTCGCCGGGGACTGCGACAAGGTGATGGACTCTCATGCCTACTCTTCAACATCGCTCTGGAAGGTGTGATGCGACGAGCCGAGCTCAACAGCCGGGGAACGATTTTCACAAAATCCGGACAATTTGTGTGCTTTGCGGACGACATGGACATTATTGCCAGAACATTTGGAACGGTGACAGAGCTGTACACCCGCCTGAAACGCGAAGCAGCAAAGGTCGGACTGGTGGTGAATGCCTCAAAAACAAAGTACATGCTGGTAGGCGGAACCGAACACGACCGGATCCGTCTGGAAAGTAATGTTACGATAGACGGGGATATTTTCGAGGTGGTGGAGGAATTCGTCTACCTCGGATCCTTACTGACGGCTGACAACAACGTGAGCCGTGAAATTCAAAGGCGCATCATCAGCGGAAGTCGAGCCAACTACGGGCTCCAGAAGAAACTGCGGTCGAAAAAGATTCACCCACGCACCAAATGCACCATGTACAAAACGCTAATAAGACCGGTAATCCTCTACGGGCACGAGACATGGACCATGCTCGAGGAAGACCTGCAAGCACTCGGAGTTTTCGAGCGACGCGTGCTAAGGACGATCTTCGGCGGTGTGCAGGAGAACGGTGTGTGGCGGAGAAGAATGAACCACGAGCTCGCTGCACTTTACGGCGAACCCAGCATTCAGAAGGTGGCCAAAGCCGGAAGGATACGGTGGGCAGGGCATGTTGCAAGAATGCCGGACAACAACCCTGCAAAGCTGGGGTTTGCAACTGATCCGGTTGGCACAAGAAGGCGTGGAGCGCAGAGAGCACGATGGGCGGACCAGGAGGAGCGTGACTTGGCGAGCATCGGGCGCGACCGAGGATGGAGAGCGGCAGCCACGAACCGTGTATCATGGAGAAATATTGTTGATTCAGTTTTATCTTGAATTTGATGTAATACTAAATAAATGAATGAAGCTGGTTAATGGTATCAATGGCTAAACACAATGGTAGCTGAATATTGGTCTTAAGTATGGCTTGTTCAACCTCTTTAATCAGCAATACATAGATGACTGAATATCAAGTCGAATAGAATATTATTCATCTGGATAACCAGCTTTAAAACATACACCAACATGCAGAATTAATCATCTGTTGTTCAACTTTTATACAAATAATTTTTGACAGCTAACCCAAGCATGTTTTCGTGAAGTTCACATAGATTCTTCAGCCTAAATACAGGCTAAGTTCAACTTGTGTTCTTTACTATTCAGACACAACAAGTAATGTTCTTGTTTTCGAGGATATGTATACAACTGTCCCAGCCAGCCATTTGGTTGCTATATCGAAATTGCAACTGAAATAGTTACACATATATAGCACCAAAGAAATCGTATTCAATGCACGAAACAGGTATATACATACTAAAGTGGGGGCCATATCGAAACATATATACGATTACTGCGATTCCATCCAACATAATTTACGATTTCTCGAAAAATTTCTACGATTTCGCCGATTTTATCCGTCTAAATATACGATTATGCATGATCTTATTACGATTGAGAGTACCAATATACGACTCAAGATTTTCAAATAAAAAAAAAACAGTTGGTGTTCAGTGGGAATCGAACTTAGGTCCTTTGATTGAGAACTGCGCGTTATCTCTTTTGGCTAT
Organism: Aedes albopictus; assembly: GCF_035046485.1. NCBI lineage: Eukaryota > Metazoa > Arthropoda > Insecta > Diptera > Culicidae > Aedes > Aedes albopictus. The sequence goes on from NC_085138.1 coordinate 340,583,901, forward strand.
AATGCCAAGTTGGAAATAGAGAGTTCAAAGTGAATGGCATGAAACGAATAAAAATGAGCATGATACGGTACTTGTGGTGGGAGCGTTGTTGTTGTCTCAATGCACCAAAAGTGGTGCCGAGCAAGAGGCCTGGAATTCACATCGTTGTTGGAATCTATACATCACTTATTGTAAGTCATCTGCTAGTATTAAAACCTATATATTTGGTTGAAATTATTGCTACCATGATTGGAATGTGTCAACAACAACAAAAATACAAATTTGTGATGAATAATATTTTTTGTGGAGCATTTTAGCACAGAAAAACAAAACCATTTACGATTTCCGATATTAGGATTCGACTATTAAAAGTGCAGTAACAATCATATGCGACTGTAAATATGAATATACGATTTCTACGATTTCATTCACTCCGTATACGACGCAAGTTTGACGCAAACGATCAATATACAACATTGTTATAGTTGTATACGATTTCATCGATTTTCATTATACCTTTAGGTAGTAAGCTCGATTTAGCAGATTCATATACAACGTGAAGCGACGATTTCCACGATTCAAAGAAATCATGTATACGATGCTAGCGAGCTTGCAGCTTGACACTAAGAATGTATGTTTTTTTCACGATTCTATCCGATTCTGTGCGATCCTACCGATAGTATCTCGCACTTTTTATGATCGGAGACGACTATATGAAACAAAATCGCAATTGAAATTTAATTTGGCATGAAATGCGATTTTACGCAATTATTGTCAACAAATATACATATTATTATACAATTGTGATTCAATAAATGAAAATATACGATTTTTTCCACACAATGATTAACCCTAAAAGGGATACCTGGGGTCCATTGGACCCCAGGCGTCTTTCAGAGCTCGTCTTTGATGGAACACATTCGGCGAGGTGACGAAACTGAGGCCATGAAGGTATCCCTTTTAGGGTTAACGATATGTGGTTGGCTGGTTATCAATTGAACACCCCAAGTTCTCCATATAAACTTCGGTCATAAACTGTGAAGGCCCGGTTTAATATTTTTCAAAAATTCTTTCACCATGACTGACACCTCCACCCAAACCCCTCGTTCTTTTTATTATCATCCCATAACAAAATTTAGTGTTGAACGGTGTAATTAATTTGGAATGCCCCTGAAACCCCATAGATCATCTTTGAAAGGCTCCATAAAGCTTCCAGGGTCCATCTGTTTAATCCAATTAAAAGAGTTTTCATTCTTTTTTACCATTTTTCAAATTGTGTTACGCTTCATAATTCCGGAAATGTCAGTGTAGAATAAGCTTTTGTTAAAAGACACTTAAAAACGAAAACTGTTTCAAGGAAATAGCACGGCTCAACACACTATTCAAGGACATATTGTACACGGTAAAAATTCTGCACGCTGATACGAAGGGATTGGCACTTGAATTCGCACTTCTTGGCTATCAATTCGTTATCATTTGAATATCACATGGAAAGGAACATCCAATGCCTCTTCAATTTCAATGGAACATCGCTTCATTTCGCTGTTGACAATGTTTTGATTTAAAAACAAAAATAAAAAAAAAGTTTGTGCCATACCTAGATTTGATACCAGGACCTTCGCCGTTTTTATCTTCAGTCTTACCACTACCCTACTTCACAACTGTTAGAATGCTGTGATTTGAAGCGAAACACTTTCTATCACCTGTCATCTATATTTACTTTCATATCTAAAGCAGTCATTCTCAAATCAAGAACTTTTCACTTCGGATTGTACAGTTTTTTTACAGTAGTGCAAATCGAAGTGATTATTAGTTGATTTATCCGGTGTGCTTGTTTTGATTCTCAAGTCAACACTGACAGCATTGCAAATCCAAAGGAAAAAGCATTTGTGATCATGATTCTTTGGATGTTGAATAGTTAAGGGATTTTTCCGTTGATTCGAGCGTACAGAATTTTTACCGTGTTTAAAATATCCATTAAAACACATTGAATTGCACCACATGCTGATTCTGGCTTTCAGCAACGCTACCTTTCTGGAAAGATCCGCACGGCATGGGGTAATTTATCACAGTAAATAATTCACAATGATCGTGACATTTTTTCCTCAGTTTCCCTCGGTACATCAGCTGATTGCAAACTCCGTGCACGTCCACCACTCAATCCGCCCAGGATCGCATCCAGTACGTGAAACATTGCCACGTCAATCACGGTTCCTCCCCAGCCAACCATCTTGACGCCTTCGGAATGACCGCAAAAGCTGCTATGGCTAGGACCCCGGCGAAGTACAGTGCAGTGTAGTGGACACGTTGTCATCTATTCGCTCTCGCTCTCGCTCTAGACAGACGGCGGAAAATTTTCCTTCAGTCATTTGCAGGCTGCTACCGCACGCCGTTGTATGTGTGCGTGAGTGTATGTGTACCGAGACCGACATACCACATACCACAATGATCAACATCATACAAGAGAGGGTACGTGCCATCGTCTCGATTGAATGAAATGCAATCAATTTAATTCACTTACTTACCGGCATGCTGGCGCATAGGTGCAGGACCTAGTGCGACCTGTGCGCTCTGCTGGAGGGAAGCGGAAAGAGCATCAGAGGCTCAAATGAGATATACTGTGGCACATGCACGAATGCAGAATAGTTACGGCGTGTGTGAATTTTGTAGACTGGCTTGAGTTACAACAGTAATGAGATTTTTTTGTTAGTAAGTCCACCTTAAGATTTCTATCCAAGAAACGAATATAAAAGAAAATCCTTCTCGACATTTCTGTTTTTATCTTTTATAGTTAAACATTTTTGCTTTCGATACATGTTCAGCAATATTTTGAATTACTCTAATAGCATTCTGCCAAAACTATTTATGCAATTTTTCCAAAAAATATTCCATGAAAGTAAAAGCACGCATTGAGCAAGCAAATATGTTTCCGTGACTTTTTTAAATCGATTTTTTTTCGAAGTACTACATCTGATTGTCAGTGGTAAAATAAATACTTATTGATGGGTTGCTCTTGACTGTTGGAGAGTAGTTAAATGTGTTAAATTTATGTTCACGGCCAAAAGGGTGATTTTACATTGCAATATCTCAATCATCACCGACAACTTGATTGGAATTGCAGAATAGCAGCTAGTAGCAGCCAAATTTGGATTTCAATGTCTCCCAGGCATCCTAAACAAAGGCATAGAAGTAGTCCCAGAGCGAATTTTTTTTTTGTATGGAACGATTTGTATGGGGAAAATTTGATTTTTTTTATGTGGCATTTAATAGTTTTACAATTAACAATTCTACGTCTGAAACGTCATTCAAAAGGTTTATAAGCAAGCTTTAGAAACTACTTTTAAAAATTTAAATTTTTTTTAGTTAAGCCGAAGATATGCGAAGTTGAACATTTCATTCATTTTACCAAAAATTGGCAAAGGCCTCATTCTGTTGACAATTCCTCGATAAGTACATGTAGGGATTAGTAAACTAATATTCTAGGGTTTGCTGGTCCAAGTGGTCTACTTTCAACTAGCGAACCTAAATCTTAAATTGAATATGTAAAGTCGATTTTCGGTTTTTGGCCACCTGAATCCCCTTAGTGCCTCAGTCGCGCCCAATGCTCGCCAGGTCACGCTCCACCTGGCCCGCCCATCGTGGTCTCTGCGCTTCACGCCTTCTTGTGCCAACCAGATCAGTAGCAAACACCAGCATTGCTACTGCGGTCGCCGGTGCCGTACATTGTTGAGAATTTTGGGCGCAGTTTGACCATCACCAGATAGTGCTCGGAGTCGATGTTGGCGCCACAATAGGTCCTGACGTCGATAAAGTCGGAGAAGTGCCGTCCGTCAATCTCCAGGTGTAACGATAAGGGAACACTTTTAGTATGAGACCTCTGAAATTTTTGTATAGATCGTCACACTTTGCTGAACCCCTCCTCCCCCTAAAAGGTGACGTAATTAATGGACATTCCCTAAGGGAGGCTGTGATGGAAAAAGGTGCACGTATGGCCATGTTTCTGAAGGCGGCGAAATCAATGAGTCGTAGGCCGTTTTCGTTCGTCTGCTGGTGGGCGCTGAACTTTCCAATTGTCGGTCTGAATTTCTCCTCCTGGCCTACCTGAGTGTTTAAATCTCCAATGATGATCTTGACGTCTTGGCTTGGGCAGCGATCGTACTCGCCTTCGAGCTGCGCGTAAAATGCGTCCTAGTCATCATCAGTGCTTCCGGAGTGTGGATTGTGCACGTTTATTATGCTGAAGTTGAAGAATCGGCCCTTGATCCTTAACCTGCACATTCTTTCGTCGATCGGCCACCAACCTATCATGCGCCTCTGCATATCACCCATCACGATGAAAGCTGCTCTCAGCTCGCGTGTGTTGCCGCAGCTCTGGTAGATGGCATGATTACCTCTACACGTTCACACCATGGATCCTGTCCAACACACCTCCTGCAGCGCTATCCGAGCAGGAGAAAATATCTGAAGAATAACTAACTCAGGTATGGAAAACCGAATACCTACAACCTAAATGAAGTATTAAGTAGCCCTGCATAAGAGGTACAATGCCTAAAATAATAACTGGTGTGTATTCTGTGCATAACGCGTGAATAGTGACATCAGGTATGGTAATACCTAAATAATAATCGGCAGTTTTTTTTTCTATACAAATAGCGATATTTCCATAACTGAATAATACCTCAAGCAGTCCTCCACACCAAACCAATAACTCGTTGAGGTATAAAAGTAAGTTAAATAAGTTAATAAGTAAAAATAAGTTATTTTCAATACCTCGATAACCGACCAATACCTTGTCTTGGTAGGATACCTGACTTTGGTATGCTCCAGTTATGTGATAATTATTGACGCAGAGCAGTGATTAGGGAAGAGGAACAATGAAAAGACGTGTGCTTCTCTTGATTAACCACTATGGAATGATGTTTATTCAATGTATGTTACATAGCGCAGTGGTAGTGTCAAAGTGTGTGTGATACAATGTTTGAGTAGAAATAAAGTAGAACATTGAGAAAATTACTTAACTGGATTTGGATTGAATTGACAACGGTGCCACACGGTTGTGTAGCCCGTCACTCCTCCTCAACGTTGTCAGTTCGGCATCTTGGTGGGATCCTTGACACCAATGGCAGTTCGGTGCCTCTCGAGGTTAACTCTGTCTAACGGCTTTGTCATACGGTCCGCCTCCATGCGCTCGGTTGGCATGTAGCGAAGTTCGATGACTCGTTGTTGATGTTGGTCCTTGGTGTAGGCGTAGGGGAACAAAGCCCAAAATGCCAAGATGGGGTAAAATGGCCCAACTCATAAAATCATTCCTGAATGGGACTTGATCATTGCTATAGATGAATGGTGTCAAGATATGTTTGCATCAAACATTCTTCTAGAAGCTAGGCCACCAAACCCACAAAAAATCCTTTGATTTCCCAATGAAAATTGGCAACTTCCGGTTTTTCGTGCTTGCAATTAAGGTTTTCTGCTGATTTTATCACCAGCCAAGTGTTTCCAACGAGATTGAGGAACACATGGAGACGCATGGTTGTTGATGTCTAAGCTTTCCATGTTAGGGGTCATTCAATTATTACGATCTTAGTTTTGCTGGGAGGGGGGTAACACTCCATTTATTGAGTATACGAAAAAAGCGGGACAGAGGAGAGAAAAGGAGTCGGAAATGTCCGAAAACTGATGGACGTAATTTTTGAATGTTTTCATGAAGTGGCATCTTACCCCATGGCAGATGGTCGTTTTGCACCACTTCCGTTTTACGAATCAGTTTTTAAAATCGCTGAAAATCGATGAAAATGCAATTATTTTGTGAATTTTTTTGCTGAAGTATCGAGCAAATATTGTCTAGTTGCTGTTACCACTTTGGAAGCCTAACAAATGAGGCTAATTATCGATGAAAACGATGAAAGTTTGAAAAATGGCATTTTACCCCACTTCACTTGACCCTACTTAGTATCGATGTGCTTTGAACGCCTTTCGAGGCACTCCGATTCCACGATCTTAATGCACGACTGGTTATCTTCCCAGATTACAATCGGACTGGGTTGGGATTGTTGCAAGTCGTTGAGCAGCTTCCGGTACCACATCAGCTGCTGACAACCGTCCGCCAATACAACGAACTCTGCTTCCGTGTTCCCCAATCAACAAGACCACCGCCGAATTTTAGAAGTAACGTAGAGTGTGACTTCCTGTTGTCCTCATCACCGGCCCAGTCGGCGTCCACGTAGCACTCCATTTCACCGGTTCCGGGGCCCAGGTGCAAACGGTGATCTCTCGTAGTCTTGAGGTATCTCAGTACTCTTTTTGCCTCAGTTCAATCTCGGTTCGTCGGGTTGGCGACTTTCCTTCTCAGCAGTGAGACGGCCACGCAAATTTCCGGCCGAGTGTTCACCGCGATATAGAGCAAACTCCCTACCAAACTCCTATATGATGTGTTGGTAGGCAATTCACACTCCTCCTTTTGCTTGAGGTACGCGGGGTCCATTGGTACCTTTGAAGGTTTCGCTTCGTCGTGTCCGAATCGCCGTACCAGCCTGTCTATGTAGGTCGCTTGGTCGAGAGTGTAGTGATCTTCCGCCTTTTCGACGCGTATTCCCAGGAACTGCTTGAGATCACCAAGGCAGGATAAGTGGTTCTGCAGTTGTCGACGAATCTCCTCAAATTCTTCCTCGCCGAGGAATCCTCGGAGTTGCACACGACAAGCATGTCGTCTACATATATGAGGATGTAGCTCTGCTTCCCTTTTCGGTTACGGATGTACAAGCATGTGTCGCTTTCCGCTTGCTCGAATCCCATGGACTTAAATACTCTATCGATCTTTTTATTCCAAGCTCGGGCGGACTGTTTGAGCCCGTAGATGCAGCGCTTGAGTCGGCACACCCTCCCGTCGTTTTGGTCGAAGCCAGGTGGTTGCTTCATATACGTGTCCTCTTCTAGGTCGGCGTATAGCACTTTTGATGTCCAGGTGCTTCACTGACATCTTCTGCTTGCTTGCTAACACGAGGATTGTCCGGAGTGTCGTCTGTCGGACTACGGGGGCAAAAACTTCGCCATAATCTTGACCGAATTTTCGCGAGAATCCCTGGGCGACTGATCTCGGCTTGTGCCGTACTACTCGTCCATGCTCGTCTTCTTTTTTCTTATAAGTCCATTTGCACCCTACCGGTTTACGTCCGGGTCGTAGGGGGACAAGCTCCCACGTGCCGGTTTTCTTGAAAGCTTCCATTTCCTCCTGCATCGCGGCCTGCCACATCGCCGCTTCGGGACCGTTCACTGCTTCGGAGAAGTTTCGAGGTTCGTTGATGGTGTGTTTCGTTACGCTGGTAACATCACAGAATCGTTGAGGTGGGACGCCTTTTGTTGGACGCGTGGACCACCTTGGTGCGTCCTGCTGGACGACATCTTTGCCGAGGAGCGGCTCTTCATCGCTGAATCCTCGAAATTCGCCGTCTGACTGTGTCACGTCCTCGACTGCTGAATCGTACTCTTCTGCTTCTTCAGCTTCGAAGTATGAATCGGGCGTAGCCCGATCGCTTCTGCGTTCAACATCGAAGAAAACTGGTTCACTCTCTTTATCGTTCTCGGCGACGTCCATTTCCGCTTCGTTCTCGATGAACCTGGCGTCTCGACTGACGTAGACCTTTCGCGTAGCTCTGTCCAGAAACCGGTAGGCTTTATGCTCCGGGGAATATCCTACAAAAGTTAGCTTCTGTGCCGTGGCGTCCAGCTTCTTTCTCTTAACTTTCGGGATGTGGACCCAAGCACTACAGCCGAATATCCTCAGGTGGTCGACCTTTGGTTTCACTCCTGCCCAAAGTTCGTAGGGCGTGGCGTCGAGTGGTTTCGTCGGCAGGATGTTCTGGAGGTGAACTGCCGTGCTCAGCGCTTCTGCCCAATAGCGTTGCTCCATGCGAGCGTCGAACAGCATACACCGCACCATTTCGATGAGGGAGCGGTTCTTGCGCTCGGCGATACCGTTTTGCTGTGGGCTATAGCCGGTGGTGTACTGTACGGAGATGCCCTCTCGCTTGTATAATGATCGCAACTGCTTACTGCTATACTCGCCACCCTGATCGGATCGGATGGCTTTCGGCTTTCGACCGAAAAGTGTCTTGACGTGGGCGACGTACTCTCTATTTTCGTAGGGACTTCGGATTTTTCTTTTAGAAAGTAGACGACACAATAGCGGCTGTGGTCGTCGATCATGGTCATAAAGTACCTATAACCACTGACCGACACAGACCGCAGACGTCCGTGTGCACCAGGTCCATTGGTGCTTTCGACTTCGAGAGAGAGTGTGGAGCCTCGTAGCCGTGCGGTTAGGGTCACCAAGCTTATAATCGCACCATGCTATGGGGTGAGGGTTCGATTCCCGTTTCGGGTGTTGAAACTTTTCGTGAGAATAGTTTCTTCCTCGTTTCCACTGGTGCATGCTCCGTTCGTCCGTTGTCTAGTTTTAAGTTTAAAAAAACAGTCTGTACAGACGAAAGCTGAAGACGTTGTCCGTGTCTTTTTTTTAATCCTTGTTATGGTGACCGCCAGTAACCATCACGACGTCTTCGGGCTGTTTGATTTGGTATAGTCCGTTCTTCAGATGTGCAACGGCGATGGTGGCATCCCCACACACAAAGAATGCGGCAACCGGCCGCATCAAATACAACAGTGGCTTGCTTCTGAACTAAGCTGGTGTTCATTTCACGACGACGTCCTTGCTCATCGACTAAATGAACTAAATCCTTTATCAAATGATTACTGGATTTACATGTTAGGCTCATTCCATTTATTTGGCTTGATTAGGATGCGTTCCGTGTGTAGACATTTCGAATGACAAATCCAACTGTCATTAGCGTGCGAAAGAGAAGAGAGAAAAGAGATTGTGAGCGAAGAGCCCTGACGCCGGTCAAGCGGTACACGGAAAAATATTATAACCCAAAGAATAAGTTTTAAAAACTCAAATTTGGGTAACCTGCATAAAGTTTTAACTCAAAGTTGGGTTCTTTACTCCCTCGCCCCACCGCAATGTTGTCGAAAACAAAGAGAGAAGCACCGACGCATCCGCTGCTCTTCCGTGGAAGAAGGCAAATTTGGGTTTTCTTGAGTTAACCCAAATTTGCGTCATTTGAGGCCTCCGTTGGGTAAAAATAACTTACCACTGGGTTAATTTTTTTGCCGCTCTCAAACGAGAACTACTCACTCACCACTTTCGCTGTTTAACGCAAATTTGAGTAATTCCACGGAAGACCGGGATTGCGTCAAAATAACTTAAATTTGGATTGATTTGTAGTTCCGTGTAGATTCGGCACCCGACTATGCGATCGATGAAAGAATGAAAAGCGAGATTAGTTAATCGGACATAGCGGATAGCAACGGACGTGTTGCAATAACCAGTTAAAAATGTTTCACGTTTTCAACTGGTTACGACAGGTTACGACACATACAGGGTCCTTCACCGCGAACATCGGCTTGTTTACCGTCCGCCAGATTAACAAATTTGATGTCTGTAGTAATGTGAGCATTACTACATGTAGTGTTCCTCCTTTTTTTTTAAAACAAAATATCCATGTAGTGTTCCTCCTTTTTTTTTAAAACAAAATATCCCTATTCTTCTCCCATGATATATTCTCTACGAAATCAACACCTCACAAACTTACCCGTCAGCTACAACACCCTTTTTAATCCAGGCTGCTGCACAACAATCACAAATCTTACCTTTCCCCTGCAAAACTTTTCTGTTAAAACAATTAAAAAAACCAAACCATTCACAGTTTTCACATTCTTCCATTTTCTTTTATTCACAAATGTATTTTTTATTTTTTCAATCAACACACTTCTTTGGTCACATCCCGTCCGTTTCACACGCTTCCATCCGTCCGCTTCAAGATTCGTTCACAAACTGCCGGTCCGCTGTGCTTGCCGTTCTGTTTCGCGTCCATCTGCTCATTCATTCGCTTGTCGTCCATCCTCTTTCTCTTTCTACGCATCGAGCCGTCATCACAGCGCTGATGGGTTTTTCGAACACGCCGCGCTATCGTGTGCTCCGAAATCCAATGCCCGTGTTCGAAAGATCAATAGAGCTGTGCAACCTTCTTCGCAGGTACACTCAAATAAATAAGAGTGCGTAAACTACAAACATTTGAATAAAACATTATCATCATCCAGTTCATATCACTACAATCGCCTCCTTCTCCATCTTACATTTTTCGAACTAAATTGAAAGACAGATTTTTGTTTTCTTTTATACAATTAAACAAAATATACCAACGATAATTGTTTTGAACATGGTCTTGAATGCAAGGAACAATAATGAGACAAATATCAATATACTGAGTATTCTAGTTGGTTTTACTGATCTTAATCTGTTTAGTTTAAAATTTGATCCTTACTAATCTGAATGTCGTCTTAATAAAATTATTCAAATATTATCGAGCTCATTGGACACAATGAAACGCAGCGCAGAATTAATACAAATAGTCAAGAAGGTCAACAGATACTTGTTTTGGCTACACTCGCGATTAACTGCGAACCTCGTTAGGTAGAGAGAAAGACCTCAAGTGATTAAGTTTGAACCATTTGAACCTTTTGAATGAGCTGCTTCATGCTAGTAGACGATTTAGTTGCATGCATTTTCTATAGAGTTAAGATATGCAAAGTTTTAGCTGATAAACATATTAGAAGAATTTTATGTCATCTGAACGCATGAAAAGCCCCTAAAGACTCAATGGCGATTTTAAGCATGCCCATGGTAGCGCAACCGCTCAACACCTTTATATAAGTTTAATTTAAACAAATCCCTCAATATCACATACAATGAATCCAATTTGTTTAAGAATCAACTAATTACATTGTCAATTATTTAAAATCAGTTTCAATTTGTAAAATGCATTTTATCGTAAAATGTGATTAAAAACCCGTTCTCGTTATCATCATAGTTATTACCTAACTGCGACAGACACTTCTTTTACAGCTTTGTACTTCACGAGCACATTCACAAATATTAACTAGAAGGTTTTTATGACAAATGGTTATTCCATTCTGAATAGTGTAGAAATTTTACGTTGACAATCTTAACATGGCCCTTAATTATTTATTTATTAATAGACAACTTCAAATCTTATTTATAAAGTAGTTTTTTATCTACATACAACTCCAATAAATATATACACATATAATAAATGTATTGTTTTCTAGTTTGAGTAAGACACATTCCACGCATTCCTGCATCGAGATTTTTAGACTTCATTAAACGATATTTCCATTCTCATACTGATTTTTATTTTTATTTTTTTGTTTGTATTTATGTGTATTTTAACTTATGCTAATTCTACACTACTGATTTTTATTGTTTTTACACCAAAATAGAGATAATTACTTATTTTCTAATAAAGCTTGAAACTTTGAAAACCATTTCAAGAAAGAAGAAAATTTCTTGGCGTTAAGTCAAAATTTGTCATTTTCTTTCGATGTTGTCCCGTTCCGCTCTGTTTCTTAATATTTTTTAAGTTAAATACCTAAATTCCAATTAGAAAGCATAATTTGAATATTCTATTCAAGTCTGGTCATTTGATGCACTGCTTGGTATGTGTTTAACAACATAACATTTGGAAGCAAAGGTTTGATTCTCGCGCCAACCGTAACACGTGGAATGCGTCATATTTTTTTTTTTTTTTTTTGTCTCAACATGAATAAAATATTTACATATTTTTCTATTAAACTCATAAATTTACCGAAAGATTGGATGCTATTTTTTTGTATCTCATAATTGTTTACGTTTTTGTTTATTCAAAGAAAAGGTTTTGTTCTTATTTATTTTTAATCAACTTAGTTTATCTTCAAATTAAATATGTAAGAAACAAAACACATCAGAATCTAAATTGCCTCCAAATTAAATGACGTTTAAACTGAGTCTCAATCGAAATCTTTTCTGTATCGTACATCAATTTTCTGGCAAATACAGAAGCATATGCTTAAAAATGATACTTAACCGTTAAGCACGTATTTTGACAGTATGATTTGTATTATTGCTTATTCGTATATACGTATACTAAAATATTCAAGCACACTAAGCACTAAGCACGGTAATATCAAGAAATATTCAATAATATAATGAGAAAACTATCTTTGAGAGATGCTTCTTCGTTTAATCATCTGCATAAAAACCACATTAAAAAAATAACCACATTGTATCCGGAAATTCGACCAAAACCTACTTTTTCATTGTTCCATTCATACAAAGTGTTAGGCGATTTTGATCAAATTAATTGCTTATCTCCTATTTTTAATTGTACGATATTTATACATTCCTTATACATGCCTTATTCATACATTTCTTCATACAGTTACTTCTTATTTCAACATGTGCAACACTATAAAAATGCTCGATTTTTTTCCAGACGCTGTATTCTTAAAAAATGTGCACGCATTTCAGTTAATTCTACACAACTTAATATTAATCCATCTTTTCTTGCCATAGTTGACATTCAAATTGACAATATGTATAATAGTATGCATTTTGTAAATCCGTACCTTAAAAAATGATAAAATCATAACCCGTAATTCAAGTATTATTATTATTCTCCTTACTGATCCTTATAATTTTTAGCATGCATTTAATGGTTTTATGAGATTTCAAACATTTTTTTTATTCTTCAAAAATCAGACCTACCTGCATTTAACTTTGTTTACAGACATTTTTTTTTACGTATAAGAAAGCTTTCAAAGCGAAAAGGGATACAAACACGCATTCTGTTTAACTATTGAAATGTTAACCTGTTCCAGTCACAAAGATATTGAGCACATTTCGGCATCAAAACCACAAAATATCTCGTCTTAAAAAATCGCTAGTTTTACAAAAGTTATTTATTGATCATCTCTTTTTTTATATATGATTTGATTTTTTTTAATGTGAGTCACAGTTTCGATGTTTTATCCTCATAAGATGACGGCAATAAGTATTAATTTCAGATTTTTTTTTTCTATATTTCCTGATTAATTTGTTTTAACACTCGTGAAGCCGCAATAATTAAGCTCAATAATGACTTTATGGCCAGAATTTTCAGTGCTATTCTAGCATCAACACAGTCAAGTTTCAAGAACTTTCTCTGTCAATTTACTTGGCCTTACTTAAGAGAATGTCAATCAATACTATATTCTTATGACTTCCCGGCTTCCTGGCTGCATTCATAAAATACAAAATAAATAATCGCCAACAAATCAGTCCATCTCACCCAACTCACTATAACATACAACAGCAGTTATTTATATAAAGATTCATTTTGAAAGTGAATAATTATTCATTTAATATCGAAACAAAAATACAGATATTTTTGTTCACTTCATTGCTTTTTCAAAGATAACTATCTTTTGTTTTATCTCTCTAACAAAGAAAAACATCTTCTTTTTTAACAGACTACCTATTGTACAGCTGAAGCTTTTCATAAATGATAACAGAATAGATGCTTCAACGGTGAAAGCTGTCACACTCTAAAAGGTATAACTTTCTCTGTGATAAAATAACAAAATCAACCTAAATTTCCTCTGTATCGTTCGGTTTACAATGAATCTACAACAGATAATACATAACCGTTCTCTACTAAGATTTCATATAAAATCTAATAGTCAGATGATAAATATGTGCAACGGGATATATTTCAAAAGCGTTATTTGAATTTCTTTACAATGCATTTATTTTCTAAGAATAAAGTTTGATTGCATAAATTTGTGGGTGTGTGTGTGTTTACATAGGAATTAGAGTTTTCTTAGTGTATCTACCATCATATCTACCGAGCATGAAAATCAAAAAAAAAAAAAAAATAAAATAAGCTGACAACATCTTCGTAATTCTCAATATGAAATGTGTTCACTTAAGAGACAAAATAACTGATCTTAACAACTTCCTCAGGGACTGATCAGCTTCACCCTATTCATCTCACGCAAGATCATAAAATCATCGACTAATCCCTCTGTTTCATAACTATTACGATCCAACCTAAATCTACAATAACTAATAATGGGCCATGTTAAGCTCCAAAATTATCTATCAAGCATCAAAATACAAAAAAAAAACCCTCGATATATCCCTATGTTTCTCTCAATTGCGTTGTTAAACGAATAAAATATTGCCAACCTTTATGGTTTAACCAAAAAAGCAGATTCTGTTAGTAAAACACGATTTTTCTTATTGCACTCCAAAACCTTTGTTTTGATAGTCAAATAAAAAACAGTTTTAATTTCTGTAGATAGAATGACAGTTCAACCGATAGAATGACAGCTCGCCACGAGCAAGAAAAAATCCCCATACAAACTTTAAGCACATTTCAAAAATACTTCCCGGGCACCAAGAGCCATGAAATTTAGAATTTCGATTGATTTATTTTAGTGGAAATTCAGATTATGCGATAATCTGTATATCATTAAACAACCCGATTTACATGTTCACTACCAGGATACTACTATAACTTTTTTTTTAACGTTTGAAGCCTACCTGACACCTAAAACTAAAAAACGCTGTTTCTCGTAACTTCCATCTTTCAAGCGTTAAAACAATACAAATATCATCATCAACAAATTTTTCTCTTAAAAAATCATATACAGATTTCATTTTATATCGCATATCTTCCCAGACTGCAAAACATTCATCTCGATAATTTGATATCGAAAACTAATAAAAAAATTCTCATGATCACCTAATTTACCTATTCCATAAAGCCGACAGATAATTCCAAACGTCGTCCTTGAGTATGCCGCAATATCCTAACGAGTTTCCAAAACACCATCGTTTCTCTTAAGGAGAAACATCAGAGAGTACAAATATGGCTGCCACAATGGCCAACTTAAACCCCTACTCACGTTTTTAAGAGCACCAATCTTGAAAATTCGTAAACTCGATTTGGAAAAGCTGCCTCTTTTTGAAAGTGAGCAAAGCCAGGATAAACAAATGCTTCGTTCGTCAGATTTGTGCCTCTAAAGTTTGAATGCAACATTGCTATGGGATTCCTTGATGTTTCACCTTAATATAAGAGCATGGTGCCACTAAATATCATATGCTCCCAAATCCTATAAAATATAATCCTTTCCTATATCCTCGAAAATAAAGCCACTACGGCATCAATTTACTTCGTTTTGTTTATCATTAGTGCTTACTTCTACCAAAAGAATACCATATCAAAATCAAGGGAAGCGACGTTCCAACCCTTGAAATAGAGCTCCAATATATGAAATAGAGAACACCTTGCTAAACATATGGAACAGTTACCCTGCATGTTTGTTTTACTAGCATTCACAGGAACTGATCTCAGCACAGTAGCAATTAGTATAGCTTGTCAGGTTTCCGCTGCGTGAATCAAGTTTCAGTATAAGAAAATATTCAACAAAGTAACCTTCCGTACCTCACAATTTGAACGATTCACCTAAAAGAAACCACCAACTCATCTTAGTAGTTATGTTTTTTTTACCCTTTTAACGAGATATTAAACGGGATACTAATTCATAAAGCTTAAATATAGAATCAACCATAAAACCACAAGACCATCAAAAAATCATTCTCAATTTAAAGCTTACCTTCTCAACTTCTCAACTAACGATCATTGTAATGCATTAATTGCAGAAGTTTGCCAGACTTCACAATTGTGCATTAAACGTCAAAATGAGATAACTAGGAACTACATCCTCCGTAGGTCATGAAATTTTGTTTAAAACCCTGCAATACACCGAAATTCGGTAATATTGAAACAAGAATCACTTCAGATTCCGCATTTAGATTTTTTTTTACCACTTTACATTATTAACTTTTTTAAACATATTGATGTTTTTTTATATTAATATATTTTCAAATATTTAACATCGCTTACGGATTCCAATCCTAAAACAAAATTATTTTGAGTCATACTCGTTCTTTTGCCTTTCATTTTTTTTCACTGAGACGTCTTAGACACGCTAAGGGACCAAAGCACTTCATTTTTTTTCACATATGAAGCCACCAGTAAAATTCCTATCCTTTTACTCCATTTTATTTCACTTCTTCGAACTCTCACAGAATCATCAGTTAACTCGTTCCCCCTATTCTTTAACTTTATTTATGTGAGATCTGTCTCATATTAATACACTACACATAAAACTCGTGCACTTACTCTACTCTGTTATTTTTTTTTTTTTTTTTACTTCTGTAAGACCTAACTCTTAAGAAGACGCTATTCGATGAGAACCTTGCCCTATTTTAATTCTCTTTCATCTCTGAGACCTAACTCATTAGGACACGCTGCACAGATGCTCTGGCATTTCACTTACTCCAATTTTACTTATGTTAGAAATCAATTCACTCACTCCCCTTCGTGTTCCTTCTGTGAGACCTAACTCTGAAGGAGATGCTACACAGATTTATCGATATGAGACTCACTCTATTTTGATCCTTTGTTTCACTTTTTTTCTGTGAGACCTAACTCTCAAGGAGACGCTACACAGATCCATCGATAAGACGTTTTTTTTTAGTAACTTTTATTTCTGTGAGACCTAACTCATAAGGAGACGCTACACAGATTTGTCGATATGAGACTTACTCTATTTTGATTCTTTGTTTCACTTTTTTTTTTCTGTGAGACCTAACTCTCAAGGAGACGCTACACAGATCCATCGATACGTTTCTTTTTTTTTAGTAACTTTTATTTCAGTGAGACCTAACTCATAAGGAGACGCTACACAGATATCACTGGAAGTTTCACTTGCATCTGTTTTCTTTTATTTGTGCTGTTTTACTCTTCTTCTCATACAAACGCTACATGAAATCAGTGGTAGAATTTTCTGAACTACTTTGTATTCATGTCCATTTTTTTCTCTGTTAGATACACCACGTTTCTGGTTAAAAACTTACCATCTGTTTTTGTCTGTTCTATTTTTTTTCATTGATAGGAACAATAAAATACTGACCACAACAAGATATGCTTATGTATTCAATTTTTCATTTCAGTCCTTTCTTAACCTATTTCTCCCAAATTTAAATAAAAAAACATAAAACGCCATAAAATCAAGCCATATTATCATAGGTCGATATAATCATTGAAAATTCAAAACAAAACCAATCCAAACGTCTTTGAATCCATCCTATTCAATACAAACATCACAGTACCACATGCAAACAGACGTCTCACTCTATTTACTTCCCATCGTATCACCTTTCAACGATAAGTTCCAACACTAGTTTGCAAATCGCTCGCTCAAGACCCTTGCGTCGTTTTTGATTTTGCTCACTATCTGCGTCTGTTTGTCTGTGCCACTACACATATTAAATCTTTCTCTAAAATAAATTCGCAAATCAGAATCTCCTTTCAAAATTTAAACAATAAATCCCATATTCCATTTAAGACATTCAAACTCAATTCTAGTCCGATTCAAAATATTCACACTTCAATTATTCTTGTAATTCATTCCAGTCGCACTCAGTCACCACAAATACATGCAAAAATATTTCGTCTAACAAATACTCACATTCATTACACTAGTTTACAGCATTTTTGAACTCGGTAAGCTGATGATCATTTTTGGTGTAGAATCATGCCCTGAGTTCGAAAACGTGAAGGAAAAAAATTACAGTAGAGCGGAAAATTTTTCGACTTTCCATACAAGGTTGATGATTTGAAATCGATTTTTGTTCTATTTTTAAGCAACGTCGCTCACTTCACACACCTCATTCTCCGTAATCAATGCTCCGATTGAGCTGAATTTTTTTACTGTAACTCGCCTACATATGATATGTCAAATAAACGTCGAGAAAGAATTTTTAAGTTGGTTTTTTCTTATTGAAAAAAATACATTTCTTCAAAAGAATTAGGGAATTTTGCTAAAATTTAAGAAGATCGTCCCTAAAACTCGCCAATATCTTGAATTTCATCAATCTGACGCAAAACCTGTATTCAGATGATCGAATGGTATTGTATTCAGCTTTTAATTTATGGAAAAAGATTTAAAATTGGATGAACAAAACGCAATATATTTGAATTTTAGTAAATTACATATTTTGAAAAGTTGCAAAACTCGATATTGAGCTAAATCTCAAAAACTGTTCTACTTTAAATTTTTTGAAGGTCGGTTTCGAAATCAGCACTAAATTGTGCTTCAAAAATTTTGGTCGTTGACAGAAGTTCACGACTTTCGTTTTATTTTGTAAACTTGTGTTATCAAACGCTACCAAAAACCACCTGTCAACACAGGTCTGGGTCAGTAATTTACTTGTTAACGAACCAAACTCCAACCCTTATGATATCCCCATTTCCGATCGACACTACCGTCTGCGCCATGTAGTGTTCCTCCTTTTTTTTTAAAACAAAATATCCCTATTCTTCTCCCATGATATATTCTCTACGAAATCAACACCTCACAAACTTACCCGTCAGCTACAACACCCTTTTTAATCCAGGCTGCTGCACAACAATCACAAATCTTACCTTTCCCCTGCAAAACTTTTCTGTTAAAACAATTAAAAAAACCAAACCATTCACAGTTTTCACATTCTTCCATTTTCTTTTATTCACAAATGTATTTTTTATTTTTTCAATCAACACACTTCTTTGGTCACATCCCGTCCGTTTCACACGCTTCCATCCGTCCGCTTCAAGATTAAACTGCGTCTTTTTGTAAGTAAAATTTAGTAGGAGCAATAAGAAAACAGGAAAATAATTCGGCGTAAATATGTTGATCTCTCACCGATCATTCTGTGTCGCGTCTTTATATAAGTTAGGTCTCACAGAAGTAAAAAAATAAATCAACAAAGAGTAGTGAGTGGATAAGTCTGGAGCTGACGATTCTGTGTTGCGTCTAAAGCTAATTCTCACTGAAGTTAAAGTGAGAGAAATAAAGAAAAGTGAAGCGACCCTCTTACCGTCCATACTGTGTAGCGTCTCCATAAGAATTAAGTCTCACAGAAATGAAAAGCAAAATAAGGACAACAATGCAATGTAGCGTAAGTGAGTGAATCTCTCACCGGTGATTCTGTGTAGCGTCTCCATATGAGTTAGGTCTCACAGAAGTAAAAAAAAACAAAGTTGTGAGTGGGTAAGTTGGAACTGGCGATGCTATGTAGCGTCTATTCTGTGTAGCGTCTCCATAAGAGTTAGGTCTCACAGAAATAAAAACAAAAAATAAGGACAACAATGCAATGTGGCGTAAATGAGTGAGTCTCTCATCAATGATTCTGTGTAGCGTCTCCATATGAGTTAGGTCTCACAGAAGTAAAAGTAAATACAAAATGAAAGAAAAGTAGATAGAGCCTCTTGCTGATGATTCTGTGTAGCGTCTCCATAAGAGTTAGGTCTCACAGAAGTAAAAAAAAGGACAATAATGTGGCGTAAGTGAGCTAGTCTCTCAATGATGATTCTGTGTAGCGTTGAGTTAGGTCTCACAGAAGTAATAGTGAAAAAAAAAACAGAGAAAAGAGAAGTGCCTGTTACTGATGGTTCTGTGTAACGTGTAACAATAGAACAATTAAATGAAAAGAACAGATATTTACCGATGGTTCTCTGAAGTCTATCTCAAACGAATTAAAAAAACGAGTAACAAAAGACAAAATTAGCAAAAATGAATAAAAATAAATCTGTTGAGCATGGAATTTGTTGTATGGAAATATTTTGGAATGTATGTTGAACAGATTGGAAATAAACGACGATGTGTGATGCAATTTGGTCGAAACGAAATGCAAGGCTTAATGTTTGGAAACTTTTGTTAGCATCTTGGTCGAATTACCGTTTGTAGTTTCGACATTATATTTGAAACTAATCGTAATCTTTGATAGACCATTTTTTTTTAATTTTACCGCTTAATGCAGATTTGCGAAGTCTGGCAAACTTCAGCAATTGAAGCATTATCAAAATCGATTGTTATTGTTTCTTGAGAGGGCATGCAAATTTATAGAAATATTTGTTTTAATTTCAAGATCAACTATGATAGTTTCTCGAGGGGCATTTATTGCAAGCATTTTACTTAAAATAGAATATTTCAACGATGAGATAAATAGAGATTTACACTTTATGGGCTTTTCTGGAGTCTGACCAGTTCCATCCATGAGTTAATAAGCTAACACAGATACTTGAGCGAAGAACATGAGAGCAACGGAGTGATATGTTTATATGTTGAGGCGTTGGGAAGTAGCATACCCAAAATTAGCTGTTGTACTTGATCGTCTGTTGAAAAGTAAGGAGAGTGATACCGAGGAATTTGCTTAGACTATTTACCATTTTGATACTGAAAGGATACCTTTTGGACTTTTCAAGGCTTTGCTGTGATGGCAGCTCAATTAGTGTGTATTATTTTCAACTCTTCGTTAGTCACGCTGTTGTATTTTTATAGAACGCGACAAAAAAAGCTCGCTTGTTGTACACGGCATCAGTTCAGTGCTGACGATGATGGCTGGCCGCGTGACTAACGGAAGGTTAAATAAAGGAGTCTGTTGGTGAGGGTATTACCAGCGGTGTCATGGTCGCGATTTTTTCCGCAGTCAAGTTCGCAGATTGTGAACAATCCTCGGTACCCACTTTACGTAATTTATGTTTAGTCCCTGACTGTCAGCTGTCAGATCGGTGTAACACGGTAAATATAATTTACACAAAAGGCAATTTACACGGAAAAAAATACACGGTAATGAATATTTATTGGGTACCGGACTGGACACAGAAAATTTAATGGTTTTCTTTGGTACATCGAGGTCTATGGTATTACCGCAGGTATTAGCATTCTAATTCTTAGTGGATTTCTTGGAGCCTGGCAAAACTATACAAATAAGCCTAGGCAAAGTGTATGTTGGGACAATCAGAAGGTTTTTTTTTTCTGTGATTCAGTGCGTGTTGAATATGGTGGGCTGGTGAAGTATTTTCAAGAATATCTCAAAGGAAGAACATGTAAATTGAGAGATATATAGGGAGCACTGAGGAATCTCTTATACAGATGCTTGAGAGAAACTTTTGACGCCTAACAAGCATCACCACTTGGTGTTTAACCCTAGTAAGATGTTGGGGTCAATATGCCCAAACAGGCACGCTGAACGTGCACTACATCATCGTGGTGCGAAAACACTCAACATCCAAGGAGTTTTAAGATATTCAGGGGTAGATTTTATCATTTAATGCACCGAGTGATAAGTTAATGTTTTGGAAAAGATGTATGTGTTGGAGTTTAAAAATATATTGATGTTATGTTTAATTCATGTGGGCTCTTGTAGTCTTTCAAAGATGCAAGATGTAGATGGCGAAATATAGAGATCTGTTATTTTAAATACCTTTTTTTATTTAAGTGAATTTTAACATTTGCTGGTTATTCACACAATAGAGACTTGTGATGATAGTTTTTTACATTTGGTAGATGTATTCTTTGCAAACCAATTCCATGTAGGTGTTCTCATTGCCACCTGTTTTAGATATTTTATGGTATTTCATTCAAATCATATATGTTTGCAGACTGATCAAATAAAGTACATAGTGATTTTTTTTAAACAATGAACCATATTATCTTCTCGGAAGAAGTCATAAATTGTGTGTAAGGGTGGATTTTTTTTGTTGTATTAGCAAGATTTTTAGCCCTAGGCTAGTTTATCACGTTACCCATGCCGAAGGAAAAACTCACATTTTGTGAGTTTTTCGAGAGTGGGATTCGATCTCTGATCCTCGGCGTGATAATCATTTTATTTAACAATTACGGCAGGTCTGCTTTACAAAGCGGAATTCATCGGTTGTTCCACGCAAATCTAATGACTCTTTCTCAGGACAAATCACGAGAGACACACACACACACACTCTGTTTTATTTATTTTTTTTGTTATTTATGAAGAAGTAATTCATTTCTAAAATTATTTCCTCTAAAGTCATTCAATCCAGTTGTAATGCGATGATTTCAAAATACGACCAGCCAAAAAATCCATTCTTAACAGGTAATTCTCAAAACTAATCAAAAGCAATGCAGATGTATTTTTTTATATATTTAGTAAATTGAAAATAATCAGAAATTCATTTACAATCACCATACACCCGTTGTTCAATGTTTCTTTTATTGTATTTTTTTTTTTATTTGCAACCTTTTTTAAGCTAAAGCTTCAGCATGCAATTGCAGTTTAAACCAAGTTAATCCATCAACTCACGTGAAACACACTTCTCCTCATTCACACCTGTTCTCCTGATTTATCTTATCTTTCATTCTATCAATCAATCATTTGCCCAAAACGAAAAAGCTTCGTAAGATCGCTACATTAATCATCAAATCATCCATTTCGAAACAGAAACAGAACACTGATAAACCCATTCTTCATACATCTTCAAAGCATCTATTTCATTTCCTTGTTCAACTCACAACAAGTATGAAAATAAAACTATCAAATTAACTTACCAACATGGTCAGCCATCAATCCAACGAAACAAACTCCAGCTAAAACGATCTCATTTCAAAACACAACTCGGTACCCTATAGCCATCCTGTGGGCTAAATAATTGCATGCAGACCCGTTGCAAAATTGAAATAATTTCTGCTTTTGCCTATTATCGAGCATTGCTGTGCACGCTGTGCACTAAGCAATTCGTACCAACTGCGCCATGTAGTGTCTTCCCCTTTTAGTCAAGAAAATTTTGTGAAAGCACAGCCCCATGTAAATGAACTTTGCATCCTTCTCTTGCTTGCAATCAAAAATTTATTTCAATTGAAAACACCGTACCTTGGCTTGCTGACAAAGTTGTTCCCCAAATCACATGACCGGTGAAATGAGATGGAGTAAATCCGACTCCGGAATTACAATTTTAATATTTACAGCTAAACAACGTCCTTATTTGATATCATCAACACGAACAGAAAATCAAACAAAACTTACCCTTTAAACTACATCGTTTTTCTTCTACGTTGCTCCACCAAATCACATTTTTTTCCAGACACTTCCCATTCCTTTATCACTAAAACAAACAAAACGACCTATTCACATTGTACTTCATTCACCATAACTTTATTCCCGACGCAAACTCATTTCAAATATCCGCAAATACTTCACCCTTTTTCTTTAGATTATTCAATTTCCGTCCGAATTTTACTCTTGCGTCCATCCGCTCCAAAACTCGTTCATAAACTGCCGTCCGCTGTGCCAGTCATTCCGCTTCACGTCTTCTTGGTCATTCATGTGCTTTTCGTTCATCCTTCCCTTCGTTTTCTCCGCATCGAGCAGTCATCCGCAGCGAGGAAGAGCTTTTCGAACACGCCTTGAGTGTGCACTCCGAAAACAAAAGCTCATGTTCGAAAGATCGATAGGGTGTGTCAAAAGTATCGTTTCGCAATAAATATAAGTTTATCCTTTTTTTCTTTAATTCACACCAAAACTAAATATAGCATTGAATATTGAATTGAATTGGTTTATTATTGATTTTTTCCGCTTTTTCCGCTTATATTGAAATCCTACGGTTGAGTACTCCCGCATGGATGATCCGAATGGAGGCGGATCGCCTCCTAAAGATATTATTGCTCGGACGCGGTTTTACCAGCCATCTTCGCCTGGGCCTTGGGTTGTCTATTTCCGGCGCAAATGCAAACCTTTGAATGTGCTCTCAATCTCTCGAGAGCTGACGCGTAAGTATCCCGGGACTGTTATTCACCAAGTGAAACAGTCCAAGCTGCGTGTAACCGCACCTAGTTACAAAGCAGCAAATGAAATTGTCCAGCACGAGTTGTTCTCATGTGAATATGCCCTTGTAGTGTCTTCCCCTTTTAGTCAAGAAAATTTTGTGAAAGCACATGAATGACCAAGAAGACGTGAAGCGGAATGACTGGCACAGCGGACGGCAGTTTATGAACGAGTTTTGGAGCGGATGGACGCAAGAGTAAAATTCGGACGGAAATTGAATAATCTAAAGAAAAAGGGTGAAGTATTTGCGGATATTTGAAATGAGTTTGCGTCGGGAATAAAGTTATGGTGAATGAAGTACAATGTGAATAGGTCGTTTTGTTTGTTTTAGTGATAAAGGAATGGGAAGTGTCTGGAAAAAAATGTGATTTGGTGGAGCAACGTAGAAGAAAAACGATGTAGTTGAAAGGGTAAGTTTTGTTTGATTTTCTGTTCGTGTTGATGATATCAAATAAGGACGTTGTTTAGCTGTAAATATTAAAATTGTGATTCCGGAGTCGGATTTACTCCATCTCATTTCACCGGTCATGTGATTTGGGGAACAACTTTGTCAGCAAGCCAAGGTACGGTGTTTTCAATTGAAATAAATTTTTGATTGCAAGCAAGAGAAGGATGAAAAGTTCATTTACATGGGGCTGTGCTTTCACAAAATTTTCTTGACTAAAAGGGGAAGACACTACAATGTCTTTCTCACGTAGTTCACGGAAAAACTTCCTATCCGCCACGGTGTGCCGTGTGGCACCGGAATCCACGACCCAAGGCTTACTTCCACTGTTATCTGCCTCTCCTCCTGTAGCCAGCGCAAACGAAACGGTATTATTCTTCTTATTGGCGATTTTTTCTTGACGTTTCGATTCCTCCTTTGGCGAATCACGGGCAAGCTTCCAACACTCACTTTATTTATGTCCGGCCTTTTTACAGTAATGGCAGACGATCGGTTTCTTCTTCCTGTAGTCGTGGTCAACCTTCAACGCCGAGCTCGATCCGGCGCTCTGTCGCTTCGCCGCTTCGTCGAGAAGCTTCCTCTTCACTAATTCTAATGTGAGGTCGTCGTCCGACCGGCTCTCGAGGGCTGTTGTTAGGGTGTCGTAGGAACTGGGGAGGCTCCTCCAAATCATGGCGACGGTGAGGTTCTCCTCAAGTTCTTGTCCGGCGTTGGCCAGACGAGAGAATAGTTCCTCCATCTCGAATAAGTGTTCGGCCATATCGTCGCCGTCTGCGAACCGCTTATCGCAAATCCGTTTAAGCAGCGACACTTTTGACGTCAGGCTCGTTTTGTGGTGGTGATTTTGCAACGCCATCCAAGCATCGTTAGCCGTCCGCGAGGCGCGGATCAGCCCGTGCTGATTATCCTCAATCAGCAAGCCGATCGTGGCCCTAGCCTTGACGTCACCAGCATTCCACACAGCATCCGTTTCACCCGCCGGTTGCACTCCCGGTTCCACGTAGCGCCAGAGCTCCTCCCGAACGAGTACCAGCTCGACCTTGAAACGCCAGGTAGGGTAGTTGCTGTTGCTCAGCTTTTGTAGGGAAAATCGATTCCCCTCCATGCTACCCACGAAAAACGGTCAAAAAAACGCGCGTACACTAGGATTTCGCGACGGTTTCACCGAAATTCCGAAAAAAAAAACGCTTCCTATTTTGCAAATGGCGTCACTTTTTCGCCGTCGCGTGGCCCATAACCTGACGCAGAGCTGTGGTAAGGAAAGAGGAACAATGAAAAGACGTGTGCTTCTCTTGATTAATGACTATGGAATGATGTTTATTCAATGTATGTTACATAGCGCAGTGGTAGTGTCAAAGTATATGTGATACAATGTTTGAGTAGAAATAAAGTAGAACAGAAAATTACTCAATTGGATTTGGATTGAATTGACAACGGTGCCACACGGTTTTGTAGCCCGTCAATTATTTATTCCTGCTCGGGTACGATGCCGATCCCGCGGTCCTTCAGTAGATCGGCGAGTATGCGGGTGCTCCCAATGAAGTTGAGAGATCGCCAGTTCCACGTACCGAGTTTTCAATCGCAAGGCCTTTTTGTTCGCTGGGGTCATTGCCGTTGATCTTGGTTCGTATTATTCTGTTGCTGATTTTCCGTTACATTGGTTTTTTTACAGCTGGCTCGTAGGGCCTGACACCAACCCCCTACTTTCCGGAGGACCATAGTGCACAGTTGAGCTTAGAGTCCTTCCCTGGCATTTGGACGTTGATCAGCCGTCCCTAACATGGGGATCAGACGCTCAGGTTTGCAGAAGCAAACCAACCCCCCTCCCCTCCCTGTAAGCCTACGACCAAAGTTCCCACCGTGGGTGGTTACCCGATCTTAGTTTCCAGCCGGTATTACGAGGAGGTTGCTGGGCAGAGGCTTGTGAATCACAATGGGATCTGTATTGCGCAGCATACCCAGTAGTATGGGACAAACATCAAATTCTCGCTTCAGTCAACTTTTTCGATTCCATTTAGGTCCCATATAAACTGTGCAATATTTCAGCGCAATCGGTTAAATTATAATTTAGCGCAAGCGGTTCAAAGTTTCCATAAGATTTACTATGGGAAAAGTTACACTTTCAGATAAAAAATCCCAGAAGTCGCCCCTTATCTCCTTAATTCAAATCGATCAATGCTTTTTGCAGAAAAATTATTTATAAAACTTTCCTTCCAAGACCGCAAAACGATTGGATGCTTGCGGAAAAAGTTTTTGATTTATTACCGATTAGTGATCCAACGAACGGCTTTTTGTTTTATTTTATTAGCAGCACTGCAGCTGCTGCCTTGGCTGCTGCTATTTCTGGGGGTGGTGATGCCTCCCGCCACCCCATGCAACACGGCAGCAGCAGTGCTGCTGATAAAACAAAACAAAAAGCCGTTCGTTGCATCACTAATCGGTAATAAACCAATAACTTTTTCAACAAGCATCCAATCGTTTTGCGGTCTTCGAAGGAAAGTTTCATAAATGATTTTTCCACAAGAAACGTTGATCGATTTGAATTAAGGAGACAAAGGGCGACCTCTGGGATTTTTTGATTGAAAGTGTAACTTTTCCCAAAGTAAATCCTATGAAAACTTTGAACCGCTTGCGCTAAATCATAGTTTAACCGATTGCGCTGAAATTTTGTCCAGTTCATATGGGACCTAAATGGGATCTAAAAAGTCGACTGGAGCGAGGATTTATTTTTTCCATACATGCGTGTCCCATACTAATACCCAGCCTTTACTGTGCCAATTTGTTTAACATTGGATGCGATATTCCATCACTAAGCGGCACTAAAATGCAAATTGTTGGAATCTCTAAAAATGTGTTCAGCCAGCTGTAATTTTTCCCTTTGGATATATTTGAGGTATGTCAAATAGTAATCAAAAACCAATATATTAGTCATGAATGTTCAAATTTTAATTTAATTTAGTTAACTCAATACTAAGATATTGTAGTTAAATGAACGGTAGGGAAGTTAGGAGTATTTTATAAGTAAGGCGTGTGTTTGTGCAAATGTGTTAGTATATGTACCCCCAACCCAAGTGTATTTGTATGTATAGAATAAGATCAATAAATCAGTATACTTTTGACCATGGCCATGGAAAGATGCGTACCCCGTGTAATTTATTATCCCGAAAATCACAACGCATCAAAGGGTCACTTATTTCATAAGGTAGAAAAGTTCCATTTGAAATGTTAACTGGTTATTAGATAAACAAATGGAAAACAAATGAAAATTCATGAAGATAGATAATGATTGTTGACACTAGCGTGCGCAGGGTTCTTGCTTAGGGGGGCACTACAATGATGGTGCAATATATGTATGATCATGATGCAAAATAGAATTATGGTGTTACACGCAATATGAATTCCCAAGAAGAGGTTTCAACATGCTGTGGTGCTAAAATCGCCAAGTACATCATATTGGGATTCTGAAGAAAGCTTTGGAAAATTCCTGGAGAAATCCCTGCTGTTCTCTTAAGAGGAATTCCTGAATGAATCCGTGAAGGAATTCCAGGATGATTCCCTGAAGAATTCCTAGAGAAATTTCTGGAAGAATCCCTAAAGGTTTTTCTGGAGAAATTTCTGAAAAAATAATGCAGGAATTCCTGTAAGAATTTCTGGAGGATTTCTTGAAGGAATTCTCTGAAAAAATTCTGGAAAAATATTTCCGGCTCCCTGGAGGAATGATTAAAGGAACTCCTCGAGTAAGTTGTGGAAGAATTCCTAGAGGGATTTTTGATGAATATCTGAAGAAATTCATTGACGAATGTCTGGAGGAATTCCTGAAGATTTTTTTGAGAAATCCGTGGATGAATTCTTTGAGGAATTCATGAAGAATTTTTTAGAGGATTTTCTGGAGCAAAAACTAGGGAAATTTTTATAGTTTTCCCAGGAGAAATTTCTGGAGAGATTCCTTAAGAAATTCCAGGAAAAAATCAGAAAAAAAAATTTGTAGAAATTCTTGGAGGAATTTCTCGAGGAATTCCTGGAAGAGTTCCGGGAGAAATTTCTTCAGAATTTTCTGAAGAAAGCCAAGCAAGAATTTTTTTAGGAATCCTTGCAGAAATTCCTGGAGGAATCCCTGTAGAAATTCAAGATGGGATTAATGAAGAAATTTTTGAAGGAATTAATGGAGGAATTTCTGGAGAAATTTCCGAAAGAATTCTTTAAGGTATTTTTGCGAGTTTTGCGGTATTCTGGAGGAATTCCTAGAGAAATTCCTGTATGATTGACTTGAAGAATCTCTGGAGAAATTCCTGGAGGAATCGATGTTTGCATTACGGGAGGTATTTCTGGATAAATTCCTAAAGATTTTTTAGAGAAATTCATTGAGGAAATCATTTATGAATTCTTAGAGGAATAACTAGAGACATTCCTGGATGAATTTGTTAAGAAATTTCTGGACAAATATTTAAGGCTTCCTGTACTGGAATGTCGGGAGGAACTCCTCGAGGAATCAGTGAAGGATTTTTTTTGAGCAATTTCTGAAGAAACTCATGGATGAATTTCCGGAGAAATTCCTGGATAATTTCCTGGAGAAATCCATGGAGAAATCTCTGGAGGAATTCCTAGGGAAATTCCCGGGAAAAATTCCTTCAGAATTTTCTGGAGGAATCCGTGAAGGAATTTCTGGAAGAATCCCTGGAGACAATATTGGAGGATTTCTGGCAGAAATTCTTAGAGAACTTTCTGTAGGAATTCCAGCAGCAATCCCTGGAAGTATTTCATGAGGATTCCATGGATATATCCCTGGAGGACTTCCAAGAAACTTCTCCGAATGTCCCTCCAGAAATTTCCTCAGGGATTCCTGCAGAAATTCCTCCGGACATTCCAGGAGTTCTTACAAGGAAACCTCCTGGCATTCTTCCAAGGATTCCTGCATTAATGCCTTCAGGGATTCCTTCAGAAATTCTTCCAGGAATTTCTCCAGGGTTTCTTCCAGGAAATCCTTCAGGGGTTCGTCAATGAACCTCTGCTGGAACTCTTCCAGAAATTTGTCCAGGATTTTCTCCAAATATTTCTTCAGAAATTTCTCCATAAATTCTTTCACGAATTTCTCTACGGATTCCCCCAGAAAATTCTTCAAGGATTCCTTTAGGAATGCCTCCAGGGATACCTCCTGAAATTCCTCCAGGAAATTCCTTCAATATTTTTTCCAGCAATTACTTTAGTAGTTCCTCCTGGAAATTCTACAGGACTCCCCCAAGACTCCTCTTCCAGTTTTGAGACCTTTCTTCTTGAATTCTTTCAAGCTCTTCTTTAGTAAAGCCTTCAGGAATTCCTCCAGAATTATTCAACGAACTCCTCTACAGATTCCTCCAAAAATTCCTCCGCGGATTCTTACAGATATTTCTCGAGCTGGTAAAGTGATTCTCAAAATGAACCACGGAATGCTATTCTGATGCGCGAATCACAAAATGGTATATAAAATTCAACTGTGAATGATACAATGAACACCAAGAAGATGCATAGAATTTTAAAAAGGTGTGTTATGTAAGTATGGTACATTATATACTTTAATGGTCAAGGGAACGTCAAGATAGTGTATGCGTGGCTAGTAATTACAACTTGATTTATATAATGCTAAGATGAAGCATGAGATTCGCAGATGGTGTAATCATAAAGATGTTGGTGCTGCATAAACATAAAATTGCATGCGGTAATGAAGGTGCATGATGTCACCGTGGTGTATAGGATCTCTAGATAACACTGAGATCATTGGTATGGTGCATGGAATGCTGATATGGAGCATGTCAGTATGATACATTAGAGTTGACATCGTACATGAAATGCTATTTCGATATACGTAATTTCATACAATAATGATGGTGCAATAGATGCCTAGATGATATAATGAACGCCACGATTACGCTTGAAAAGCTTTAGTAATGCATGAAATTTAGCGATGGTGCATGATTTCGCAATTAGACACATATTTTATTCAAATATGGTGTGTGAGATGGTGCAATGAATGCCATAATGGTGCATGGAAAGCTTTGAAGAAGGTGCATGATGCTAGCTAGTGTGCTGCATTAGTTGTCGCCGTTTTTCAAAGCTTATGATCATGTTGCATTGTTAGGTGCACGAATTGCAAAAATGGTGCATAGAATACAAAAAAAATGTATATTATGTGATGCTCACGCCATTATGGTGTTTTAGATGCCTAGATCATATCATCGCTGAAATGGTACTTAACAAGCTGTAATGGTGCATTTCATGATGGTGCACATCAGTATGAGGTATAAGATCTCTAATTGATAAAAAGACATTTCATGAGATCATCATAATGCGTGGATACCTACATAGATCATTCTGTGGATATCATGATGGTGCATTGAAAGCTTTGAAGAAGGTGCAATGATGTTAGTGTGCTGTATAAGTCGTCACTGTTATTCACTGATACTCATTATTTTGTATGGCTGGGTCGTGAGCTAGGTGCACGAATTGCAAAAATGGTGCTTAGAATTCAATGTGGAGCTGAAGTCACCATGGTTCACGTACATGGAATACAGATTTGGAATACGAAATGCCAAAACGGTGCATGTTTTTCAAATGTGGCGCTGACATCACTGATTAGTTAAAAGCTGAGACGAGACTCGCGAAGAGGAAAAAAAGCAACGTCAAGTGCAGCCCAACTGAGCTGTCAGTTGTAGCCCGTTTGATTACGTTACCTAAAACGAGGAAAGTATTGCTATCCGCGATAAGTTCTGAAGCCAAAATTCACTCCGAGCAGCATTTTCTTCTCCTGTACTGTCAAAAATAAATTGAAAACAAAATATTCCAATGATTACTTTGCTTGGCGATTGTTGGCGATGCAAAATTTCACCTCAACATGATTTTGTGCGTGAATGGGATTCAGTCACACTGCATGTGAGGTGCTGCGATCACGTACGTGTTTGAACCACCAGCCCAAAACATGATGTCAACACAGATAGGAAGAAGAAAAAAATAACAAAGTGGAGAAAAAGAAGACCGTCTTCGCGAGTCTCGTCTCAGGTTAAAAGATGTTGCGAGAGATTATTCTAGATGATTCTGAAAACATCATGGTTGTGCATGGGATACTAACAAATTGTATGTGTCAGTGGTGCATTTGTTGCCACCATAACTCAGTGATTCTCAACATTGCGTGGTAAGATCCAAGGTGCAAGAATTACAAAAATGGTGCATAATTTTTTTTTTACAAAAGGGTGGACAAGTGCCCCCCCCTCGCCCCCCCCCCCCTCCCTGTGCACGCTAGTGATTGTTGAGAAACGATGAAAAGGGGAAGACTTTATGAACCAGGCTATCCGAAGTAAATTTTCTGCCCCGATGAAGACGACACCACCGTTGACGATGTGTGATGCTTTGTGGGTTTAAAGTTGATGTTTATGTTGAATAAATTAAAGTTGATGACTGCTGTGTGTGCCGATGTGCGTTTGTATGTCGTCGTGTCTCTCCCTAGTTCTAGTGCATCTATTGTTTTCCTTCCAGAAGAGTAGTTGAAATGTAATTTTCTGCAGTAGAACCCGAATAGAGCCATCGTCTCTGTTGACTCTGGCCGGGGCCGGCCGAGGTGCAGCCGAAGGAAGAATTCAGAAACTGTAGCAAAATCCTGAATCGTGTCGTTTGGTTTGTGCGGTGGTGGTAGGTGACAGCCCTGATGGAAATTTTAAACTTATGGCTCCTGCCATGTGGGACACCATCGCATCGTCCGTTCTCGCATGGGGAGATAATTGAGTGAAGCTGTCGTCTTGGTCGTCTTGGTTTACATCCACTAGACTAGACGTAGACACACACACTGTACTGTACGTGGATTTCCGCATGTAAGCTGCATGTTGACATTTCCTCTTTTCTGTGTCTTTTCAGGTAATGTTTGATATCATCAAGGGATTAATCCATATGATTGGAGCGGTAAATCTGGGCCACAAGGGGGAAATTGCTTGTGCTTCGATAGCGTATCTCGTGCAGATGATACTAAATAGGTGAGTAACAGGTGGCGATAAGTATGTAGGTACTTGAAATTTAATCAATTTTATCTATTGTTGGTAATGGATTGGAAGATTTGTTTAATGAAGTTGATTACTTTAGTGCAGGTATTTTATCGAAAAATGGCGCGTGCCGTTCAGAACAGTTGTAAAAGTGGACTAGCTTCGAAAGACTAACACCTTTCTGTATCGTACCATGCGTCTCCATCACTTTGTTTTATATGCTTCCAGTACTTCTCTGTCATTGCATTGGTTTGCCAATGTTTGCAACCGCGAATGTGCACGGTGACCACAATTGAAAAGCCAACACAATTACTATATTTAGCGCAATTTCTGCTAAACGATGTCGTTATGTCATGACCTCTAACGCCATCATCACCGATCCGATGAGCGGCAGCACATTGTGAACAATTACGACGTGCTCCATAGATAACGCATTAAGGACAGACTTTTTAGAATCCCAAAATGGCCGCCACAATGGCCGACTTTGGAACCTACTCACGATTTCGAGCGCACAAATCTCTTCGTAAACAAAATCAGCGCACCTGATCTTCTTAATTTAAGCTTATTACAAGTGAGCAAGAACAGAATAATAAAATGCACTGATGTTTGAAGCTTGCTTCTTGAGATTTGTGCGTCTGAAGTTCTGATGCACTGTTGAAGCGGGATTTCAAGACGTTTGTCCTTAACACCGTAAACTATAGGGATGTGCCTAGAGCTATGTAGATATATGATCTCAGAGAGACGAAGCTGGTTGGTCATGCCACTCGATAGACCCAAAGGCAACTGTGGCTTCTACATATGCATCATCGAGGGTCATGTGTGGTCGTCGTGCTGGGGAAAGTTGACCATGGTTATAACAATGCGGACAAAGCGGTTACCGCATACGCGTCGTCAGTGCAAAATATGAAGCTCGCGGCGGTGAGAATGCGGTGCCACCGCAATAATACGGTAACTGGCGGGTCTTAAATTTTCCACCCAAGACCACCACCATCGGTGACGATGATTTTTCCCATTACGCAGATCGAAGGTTTACTCTTTTTTTCCATGCATTCACTGAAACGTGGCTAAGTTAACATCCATAAATTACGTCACGCTATGAGAGGAGAAGGGGCTTTGACAAAGTTTGATGACCCATGCCAAAAATTTCCAAAAGTTCTCATACTTTAAGTGTGACATAGGGTGGAGGGATTACTAAAAATGGACAGTTTTGCGTGACGTAATTTATGGATGCTCCCTAAAACTGAGTAGGTACTGCGTGAATGAAAGTCGTAACCCACTGGCCATATTGATTAATGCGTTCCATAAAGTACGATTACTATGGGGTTGACGGGTCGCTAGGTACTCCAAGCAGAATGCGCAGCAGGGGGAACAGTGACTCTTTCTGTATTTTTACAAACGAAAATTTATCTAAAGGTTTCACTAATATTGAACAATGTTTCAGAATTGATGGACTCCAATACCTGTACGTTAGGGTGCGGCTTCTATACTGGAAACCTAAATAGAGATATGCAATTTGTGCAAAAAAAATCGTATTCTGGTGGGATTCGAAGCCACAAGCTGTATTTGCCAGACCGGCGCTTTAACCAATTAAGCCACAGAACAAATAACGATTCCGAGAAATAGAAAGCTTAACTGGCTCCGTAGCCACATCATTTTTTTCCTTTCTCGTTCACCAAAGTGAACTGAAAGGCTATATGTTCATCAAAAAAGAGAATTTTCGATAGAAGCGTCGGAGGGTCAAGTCATATATACCAACCAACTCAGTTCGACGAATGAGAAGATGTCTGAATGTGTGTACAGGGGGTGACCAAAATGTTTGGGATAGGCAACCTTTTTTCTCTCAAAAATATTCAACATGCCGTAACTTGTCATAGAGTGCATCAAAAATTCTCAAATTTTGACTGTTTGTCAACCGACTATATGTACACCACTGGTATAAATTTGGGCTCGATTGATTAATCTTTCGCGAAGCTAGAACCGTTCTCGTAAAACACTATTTTTTAGACATTCAATTTTTAAACTGCCATATGCCCGAAACCAGAGAACCGAATCAAATGAAATATTGAACGTTTATCAACAATATATTGACACTTCACGCGACATTATAAAATGTATTATTTTCTCACGACGAATAAAGTTATACCGGTTTAACACTTTCACCGATATAGAGGAAAGTAAGTCTAATTTACAATACCACACAAAAATTACTAAATGTGTTATTCCTTCAATCCAAATAGACTCTAATATATCTAATTAGAGACATCTTGAGACCAGAATAAAACTAAAATTTAATGACGTTGATGTAAACAAATAACTAGCTTTGCGAAATATTAACCAATCGGGTTCAAATTCTTATCAATGATGCACATATAGTAGATGGACAAACAGTCAAAATTTGAGCATTTTTGATGAACTCTATGAAAAGTTACAGCATGTTGAACTTTTTTGTGAGAGAAAAAAAAAGTTGCCTATCCCAAACATTCTGGCCACCCCCTGTATGTATGTCTGTGCGCGAAAAGAGTTCACTCACTTGAGACACTTACCATTGGCCGATTTTTCGGATTATAGCTCGAATAGAACCGGAATTTTACCGCAATGTTTGTCAATGAAAATGGTTCGGTTCGGTCAAGGCGTTCCGAAGTTATGGCCGTTTCAGTGATCCGGACCTGCACCGGTAGAACTGGCCGTATATAAAACTGAACCAAGCCCCATCATGCGACACATCAAACTGCGGCGATTTTTATAATTTTCAGCATGGTTGACGAATTTTGTGCGGCAAACATCATTGGAGACCAGAAATTCTACGATATCGGTCCAAAATTCAAGATGGCGGCTCCAAATTCAAGATGGCGGCTGTTTAATGGTATTTTAGGCTCTAAAGCATGTAATATGGGTATTTTTTGCATGGGGAAGATATCTGTAGTAAAAAAAATGACGACCAGAGTATTGAGGATCGCGAAAATCCAAGATGGCAGCTTTAAATTCAAGATGGTGGCTGTTTATGGTGTTTTAGGCTCTAAAACTATGCATTATGGGGACTGAAACTATGCATTGTTATGGGGAAGATGTCCGGAGTCCAAATATGGCGATCAAACCATTCAAGTTCTAAAATCCTGGATGGCGGCTCTAAATTCAAAATGACGGCTATTTAATGATGTTTTAGGCTCTAAAATCATGCATATGGATATATTTCGCATGGGAAAAATGTCTGGACTCCAAAAATGGCGACCAGAGTATTCAAGACGGCGGTTTTAGAATACAAGATGGCGGATCTTAATTCAAAATGACAGCTGTTTAATGGTGTTTTAGACTCTTAAACCTTGCAATTTGGGTATATTTTGCATGGGGAAGACGTCTAGAGTCCAAAAAATGGCGACCAGAGTAGTCAAGATGGCTGCCAAAAATCCAAGATAATGACTCTAAATTCAAGATGGCGGTTGTTTAATGGTGTTTAAGTCTCTAAAATCGTGCATTATGGGTAAATTTGGTATGGGGAAGATGCTTGTGAAGATGTCCGGAGTCCAAATGTGACGATCAGAGTACATATTCATGATGATGGTCTGAAATCCAAGATGGCGGCTCTTTAATGGTGTATTTATTGTAGGGAAGTTGTTTTGACTTAAATAATGGCAGCCATAATATCCAATATGGCGGTCTAAAATCCGAGGTGGTGGCTCCAAATTCAAGACAGCTTCTGTTTAATGGAGTTTTGGGCCCTGACACCATGCAATATGGGTATATGTATATGATATAGGAAGGATTTCCGGAGTCCAAAAACAGCAACCAGATTAACCAAGATGGCGGTCGAATATCCAATAAGGCGGCCGTATGATGGAGTTTTAGGCTCTAAAACCATTCAATATTGGTTTAGCTGGAATGGGGAAGTAGTCTGGAGTCCTACACTAGCGACCAGAATTTCAAAGATGACGGACTTAAACTCAAAAAAGCGGCTCATTTTTTTTGTTTTTAGTTTAAGGCTCAACATAATTGAATTTTTGTTAAACGTTTGAAAGTGCGATGGGCTCTCCAGTTAGCCTAGTGGTTAAGGCTATGGATCGCTAATCCGGAGATGGCGGGTTCGATTTCCGTTTCGGTCGGGAAAATTTTCTCGACTCCCGGGGCATAGTGCATCATTTTTTTATCTGTATTAACGATATTTCTCGGGACCCACGCTTTACTTCCCTTCTGAGGGAAGAACTCACATTTTGCGAGTTTGTCGAGAGTGGGATTCAATCCCAGGCAGTCTTGCAAAATATCAGTCTCAGTGCCTGTTTTTCAGCCGAAAATGAATGACTGCGGCGGTCGTTTTCAGTTCCTCGATGTGAGAACTGACAGAGTCTGAGAGCTCCATTCGTGAGTGACCCAACAAGATCAATTCCCAATCATCCACACACTACTCATGCTGAAAGACCATTCGTCTCAAGCGGTGGCTTGTGAGAGTGAGTGCCCTATACGCTAGCACGGGTGAAAACACTCAACTACAGAAAATTGAATGGAAATTTAGCCCTGTCAGCTCTCGCTTTCTGCACGCTGCGTGCGAGTGTGAGTACCTATTTCATTTCGCTCCCGTGTTGCTGATCGGAAAGCAACTTTGACAGGAAAACCAAAACGGAGAAAATGAAAAAAGCAAAATATCACTATCATAAAGGCCTGTCGAAAAATTGCAGCAATGATCCCAGGTCCTCGGCAGTGATGCAAATTGTTCGTTTTGGTCATGGAAAATGCTTATGCAAAATTTGAGATTAATCAAAAAATTCTAACCTAAAGTAAACAAAAAAATATTATTTTCGGTGGCAATGCTCAAAAGAAGCTTCAGAAATAAAGGATTCACAGTTTATGACCGAAGTTGTTTGGGGAACTATACAGGCTGTATTTATTTAGGCGCTTCCGTTCCGTTATTTTCGAAAAGCAAAAGATTTTAGGTTGAGTAAATTTTAAGAAAATGCCGTATCTTCCCAGAAAAAAATCAACATTTATTATTTTTGAAGAATGTCGGAACATCTTCTTACACCAGTATCTTCCACAGACCATCCTGAAGACATGGATTGTTAACTTAAACTACTAAAGAAATTCATACAAAAAACCTAAAAGTATACTACCGACACACAGGATATTTTTACAAGCTATCGTGTGTTCCTGTTATTCTCCAGAGTTGTTCATTTCGTTGCTTCGGAAATAAATTTCTTCTGAAAAATTCTCCAATCCTGCGATGATCTTTCAAGGGATTTTTTACAAGTTTTAAATGTACGGTATTTTCTTAGGGGCCGTCCTTATACCAAGTGGACAGAAAAATCGTAATTTTTTACCTTCTAACCCTCCTCCTAACGTCTTTTCTTTTCTACACTTTTAATTTAATTAAAAATAAACACATAAATCAATTTGCAGTTTGTTTGGGAGCGGCTTGTTGAATAAACACTTGAAGTATTTTGTACTTAGCGGAGCTGTCAAACAGTTTTCTAGTTGTCAAAAAATGATATCGAAATAATCTGTTAGAAATTTATTTTTGGTATGAAAATAAAGTTCTAAAAATCTAAAAAAAAGTCATAGCGGCTCCCAAAAATGTGCTCTTTTGTATAGACAATTTAACACCCACATTTTTAAGCCATTTAATAAGGATTTACTTTTGAATTGCATTCTGAAAATCCGTACAAAATTTATTATTGGTAACTTCCTCGAAAATTGTCTCGGTAAATTGTTTGGAAATTGCTTTAGACAATTATTTTGATATTTTTTTTAGTGAATTCGTTTGCAGATACCCCCTTCGGTCATGCATTTATTTTTTGACAATTACTTTAAGATTGAATTACCTGGAAATTTTTTTGGCACTCCTTCGGTAATTTCTTTTGGAATTTCTTTGGTAATACGTCTGAAAACTTCTAAAATTCGTTCGAAGCCCACGGCTATATCATATGGACTCCACACGATGAGGAACGACAACATCACGCACTCTTCATTCTTCCGTTGACAATAGTATCAGAAAACAACATCGTAGCAATCACAGCATTTAAGATAATTCTACCTTTTTCTAAAATGATCATAACTTCGTGCAGAATAGCCCGATTTTTTTTCCAAATTTTGTCCAATGATACACAACTAGTTGAGTAACTCAAAGTAAAAATTTGAAAATATTTGATGTACTTTACGAAAATTGAACATATTTTGAAAAGTGAAAATTTTGACGGTCCCGATCATTTTGTCTATCCCCTGTAGTAATAGTAAATCAGAAAATAATTTTCTGACTCTTTATACATACGCACCCCACAGCAGTCAACACATCCCTTACGTAAAGTTTTTTTTTCCAAAACAGCTAAAAAATTGAACAAGTAAATGAGAATACAAAATGTCACTATTTCAAAAATAAAAAAAATAAAAAATACATTTTCCTTTTGATTTTATCGGTAGTGCATTTGCGAATATCTTCAGTATTTTTTTTCAATGTCATCGGCAGTTTTTATTTTCGGTAATTTCATTGGAAATTTTTTTTGCGAATTGCATGGTGAAGCACTTTGGATTTTTTTTAGAAATTGATCAGACTATTATTTTGCAATTTTTATCCTTTGGAAAGCTACTCTTATGGGAATCAATTTGACACTCACCTTTATATATCATCCGTATTTCTTTCGGAAATTTCTTGGGGAGTTTAGGTATTTGCCATTTAAATAAAAAGAAAATCGCGTTAAGTACTGTTCCTTTGAATTCCACTAAGAATTTGCATCCTTTGACAGATACGTATTTCGACCTCAACTGTATGGTCGTCTTCAGTGTCTCGACTAGTCGAGTCAAGTACAAGACACTGAAGACGACCTTACAGTTGAGGTCGAAATACGTATCTGTCAAAGGATGCAAATTCTTAGTGGAATTAAAAGGAACAGTACTTAACGCGATTTTCTTTTTATTTACAGATATTCCCCTAACAAGCCCAGGTTAATCATCATTATTTGCCATTTGTTTTTAATTTCTTGAGCTTTGTTTATCTTTCCGGCAATTGTTTAAGCAGCTCCTTTTTTAATTCGTTTTGGAATTTCTTTGAAAGCTTTAGTACAACTTTCTGGCATATTCTTTGAAAAATTCCAGAAAAAACCCAGATTAATCCACCTAGTGATGATAGTGCCTTTCTCGTCTTGATACCTCCATTGACATAGCCGGAAGTGTTCTTGAATCATGATAATACTTGATTTAGGAAAACAACTATAATAGCCATTTTCGGAATAGGAAACTTTTTTAATTATGAAATTCAAATAACTCAACGTACATATGTACAGATGGGTAAATTATTGGTTAAATTGGGAAAAAATCCACAGCTCAGGTGAGATTTGAACTCACGACCCTTATTCGCTAGACAAGTGCTTTACCAAC
This sequence comes from Aedes albopictus, assembly GCF_035046485.1. Taxonomy (NCBI): domain Eukaryota; kingdom Metazoa; phylum Arthropoda; class Insecta; order Diptera; family Culicidae; genus Aedes; species Aedes albopictus. The sequence goes on from NC_085138.1 coordinate 340,623,304, forward strand.
TAAGCTACCGAGCCAATTAATGACCCGGCAACTTAGTTGTCATAAGGTTCAATTCTAATCTCATCGATCTATATCATCTTCCCCTAAACCGCAAATATAACCATCTCTGTTGTACATATGTACGAAGAGCGAAAGCGATTTGTTTATTGTTTGATATATATTTGCGGTTTGGGGGAAGATGATATAGATCGATGAGATTAGAATTGAACCTTATGACAACTAAGTTATCGGGTCATTAATTGGCTCGGTAGCTGAGTTGGTAAAGCACTTGTCTAGCGAATAAGGGTCGTGAGTTCAAATCTCACCTGAGCTGTGGATTTTTTCCCAATTTAACCAATAATTTACCCATCTGTGCATATGTACGTTGAGTTATTTGAATTTCATAATTTGACCCAAGGTTGCGACCATTCATTTGCAAAGATTTACATTCATTTGCTATTATCTCAGTTCAGAAGCATGCTATCGAAAAACAAAGTATGGATAAATTTAACCTTGTAGTTTTATCTGAAAGTTTGCCGAATAACATTGGGGTCGCAAACGTATATTAAAGTCGTGAGCGAGCTGTGAAGGCAACTCTCAACGCAGTGAATGTAAATTTCATCTATCATTCCAGGCGTGATATGCTAGCTGGTTTGTATCACCTTGGGAAGGGTGACTCCAGAAAGCGGTTCAAGTGATTGTCTCGTGATGGTCGTGATTATTCGCAAGACTGATTTGGAGTACATTGCTCAAAATTTCTAGAGCACCGTTTTTTAGAACCGTTGAACGGATTTGGATTAAGTTACATCACGCTGTTGACAATCACTGAACAATTTGCGTGATGCATTTTCATCCAAATCCGTTCAACGGTGCTCTAGAAATTTTGAGATATGTACTCCAAATACCTTGTCCTTAAAAAAAAATCACAAATCTTTAAAAAATGTGTAAAGAGTTCTCATACGAATTTTCATTTTGGGGTAGGATTTGAAGGGTATATTTCAGAGGAAGTTGAGCAAAATGGAAAGGTGATAAGGAATGAGAAAGGGGGTTTTAGTGGTGATATAGGATGGTTTCAACAAGTTTCAGGGAGCCTCTGGGGATTTGTGAAGTGGTTCAGAAGAGAGAGGGAGGACAAAACACTTTCAATGACTAGAAATGTACATTGATGAGTACGAATACAATGCATAAGTCACTGCAGCTATTTTTTTACTACCACGCGAATGCTCTTCAACGATCAACGATGGCAACGGTGGTCAAATAATGAAAATGAACCGAAATGCTAAAAAGTAATGGTAATTGCTGCTCGTTATTGACAGAAAAATTATGAGCGTTTTTTTTTTCTCTGTTCTGATCAGCCCCATAACCAATCAAGTCCAATAAAGAACCATTGGAAAACCAATGGAACCGCAATACAAACCATAACCACAGCTGGCTCTGTGGCACTGCTGGCTAGCAGTCGTCACCACTAGGGGAACTGCGGGCATAACGCCCCCCGGGGGCAAAACGCCTTCATGCGATTTCACCATATTGTGGAGGTTTCCGTTAGATGCAAGCGAACTAGAACTCAAACTGAGCAGGTTAAGCCCAAGAACGGCTGCTATTGTCGAAAGAAAAGCGTGAAAAACGACGATTTTCCACATTTTGAAAGATTCCCTAATTTGCAGCGCACAGAAATTAAGACATAGCGCGCTGATTATATAGAATCAACCCATGAAACTACCACGCGCCTCCTACTCCTTCATTTGCTGCTGGGATGAGTTCGATGGAGCCCCTTGGTATTTCACAACAAGTCAAAGCGGGAAATGCCAGCGGGCGTTTTGCCTCACCCAAAAAGGCGTTTTGCCTCCTGCAGTTTTCCGGCACCTAAAATGTAACACTTTTTTGTATTGTTTATTTGAATGGGAAATTTTGTGGGCACGCGGGCCAAAAGTTGAAGTCTCTTAGGTAAAAGAGTAAACTGTTCTCCAAGGCAGAAGACGACCTTAAAATAAGCATCATTTGAGGTTTATGCCCACATATGCTTAGCCGGGGCGTTATGGAGTAGTGTGCGGTAGTTCGGCAGCAGCAAAGTTTCGCGCGCTCGCTTTGCTAGATTTTTGCGATTTTCTTTTCCCTTCTCTCTGCGGGGCTCCGACGACGGGACGCCAAGCAGTCAGTAGTGTGCGGTAGTTCGGCAGCAGCAAAGTTTCGCGCGCTCGCTTTGCTAGATTTTTGCGATTTTTTTTCCTCTTCCCTCTGCGGGGCTCCGACGACGGGACGCCAAGCAGTCAGTAGTGTGCGGTAGTTCGGCAGCAGCAAAGTTTCGCGCGCTCGCTTTGCTAGATTTTTGCGATTTTCTTTCCCCTTCTCTCTGCGGGGCTCCGACGACGGGATGCCAAGCAGTCAGTAGTGTGCGGTAGTTCGGCAGCAGCAAAGTTTCGCGCGCTCGCTTTGCTAGATTTTTGCGATTTTCTTTCCCCTTCTCTCTGCGGGGCTCCGACGACGGGACGCCAAGCAGTCAGTAGTGTGCGGTAGTTCGGCAGCAGCAAAGTTTCGCGCGCTCGCTTTGCTAGATTTTTGCGATTTTTGACGTAAACTACGTCTATGGGGAAGGTACGGTACTGTACCACGGCACCGGGTGTAAAATGAAAATCTAAATTTTGCGACCGTCACGAAATTATGAAAGATTTTGCACGCTAATTACTCAGCCATTTATTGACCGATTTTTAAAATTTTGCCATCAAACAATCGCAAAACTATGTCCCTTTCATGTCAAATAGAGAAAACTATTGATTTTCAACAGTAAACTATTGAAAATTGCGGAAAAGTGAACCTATGTTTTAATTTTATCCAGCCAATCACGAGCGAGCACATTTTTTGGGTTTTCTCGCTTGGTATATAAGTTATTGTCTTCTTCTCATCTTCCATCATTCTTCCGCGACACCTCGAGGGGAACGCATCGGAGGACTGCTAGCGAGTTTCTCCGCTTGCTTCTCGCTTCAGTATGCTTTGGCTAGCCGAGCGTGGTGGTCGTCGTCGTCGGCTGTTGCCACTTGCCAGTCGTCGTCGCATCGCCGTGCGCGGTACCAGTGGGGCCGCCAACCAGTTCACACCGGATCGAATCTGCGAAAACTTTCTTCATTCTGGCTTCATCGGGCGTCCGGGCAACACAAGCCAACATCGGAATCAACAAAATTATGGAACGCACTTGCAGTAATACTGCAAGTAACTAAAACAGCCCTTGAAAGGGCTACGAAAATGTCCCACGGGAGTGAACCGAATAATTTCAGTATGTTTTGTCTAGCCGTGCGCGGTGGTCGTCGGCTGGCTGATGCTAGTCGTCATGGCAACACCGTGCGCGGTACCAGTGGGGCCGCCAGCCAGTTCACACCGGATCGGATCTCTGCTAAAATTTTCTTCATCGGACGTCCGGGCAGCACAAGCCAACATCGGAATTAACATAATCATGAAACGCGCTTGCAGTAATACTACAAGTAAATTAAAGCAGCCATTGTAAAGGCTACGAAAATGTCCCACGGGAGTGAACCAAATAATTTTCTCAGGAGGAAAGCCCGGGGCACATAAGTCAATCACTATGAGCGCTGCGTGAAAATTGAACGGCGCTTTGTCGCAACAATGAGATATTCAATTCAAAATTTAATGTGCGAAAACTGTGCTAGTTGTTTGGCAATTGGAAAACATTTTCTTCAACTCAGATGATGAAGAAATTTTCATCTTGATGAAATGTAATACTCAGTGTTGCCATATTTCAATGTGTGTAGATCTTCGCAAAATTCTTAAATGTTCTTTACAATTTTGCCGAAAAATTTGCATGATTCATAGAAATTATTTGTTAAACATTACAATTGTGCTGATCGATTTGCAAAAGTTCAATGAGATAATTATATTTCGAAAGCAATTGGTATACATTGTGCAAAAATCTGTATGGCATCACTAATTTTCACCCCTCTTTCATCTAACCAATTACGTGCGAGAGGGGAATTTGAACCTCTTTGCTGTACAGCCGCCTAGTATATAAGTTATTGTCTTCTTCCCATTTTCCATCATTCTTTCGTGATACCTCGAAGGGAACGCATCGGAGGACAGCTAGCTAGTTTCTCCGTTTGCTTTTCCCTTCAGTATGCTTTGGCAAGCCAAGCGCGGTGGTTGCGCTCTCATGTGTTCACCTTCGCATCGTCGTCGTGCGCGGTGCTACTGGAGTAGGCTGTCCCAAAAAAAATCGATGTTCGAAAAGTCAAGGTGCTCAACCCTTAAATGAAAGATATGCATATTTGAAGCATTTTTGTAGAACATTTCGATTTTCTAAAAAATCATTTAGAGGTTCCGCTAGGGCGATTTTTGAAAAATGGCCTTTTTTCATGAAAAGTCTCAAAAAAATCATTTTTTCGTAATATTTTTTCAACTTCTGAATTTTTTCAATATTTTTGTATTTTTCTATGAACCTCTAGGCATTCTTGAAGGGGATAAGTTTTTGAAATATTGTATTTATATTGACGACAGAACCGTTTTTGTGCTGATAAAAGGACTATTTTTTGAAAATTTTTCATCTAAATTTGAGAAAAAAATACATGCATGATTTTTTATTTTCAATTTTGAAAGTTTGATCTGATAGTACTATTTGTATGCATCATTTCTCTAAAAAAAGATTTAAAATATCTTGTCTAGAAGCTGAGATATTAGGATTTTAGTAAATGGACAATATTTCAAATTTTTGCAAAACTTTGTATATTTGGAATATTGTAAGGTCCTTGTGACACTCCAATGTACGTATATGAAAAGTAGTTAGGCTTAAAAATTAGGCTTTTCTTGTTGGATGGTCAAGCTAGTTTAAACATGGATCTTTTATTCTGGGGTGATTGGTAGTAGATTCATGAAGAGCTTTTATTTGAATAACTACAACAATGACGGGTAGCAACGCATTTAGTTCGATATTACGTCGTGGAATTCTCGACAATAATACCCCTTTCTGAAGTAGCAAAAACCATTCCATGCAGAGATAACATAAAAGTGATGAAAT